>NC_041388.1:578282205-578305887 GCF_002162155.2 Triticum dicoccoides | reverse complement strand
AAAAAAAAGAGATTAGGATCGGTCGTTCCCTGCCTTTTTCCTGTTCCGCTGTTCCTGTTCGTCTAATCTCTTCGACTCTCCTCACGAACGAACGACGTGACGACTGCAGCAGGCCAGCAGCAGGATCTCTCATCTCTTCGACCGAACAAGTATGTCTCGGCGCGCTCTCTTCCCTCGCATGATCTTGGTCCAATTTCTTTTCTTTCTAATCCTGATTCCCAATTTCTCAATCAATCGAACAGATTAACAGGGAATTGTTTTTAGGGCGCTCAAATCATTGCACCCACGTTGCCAGATTAGATTGCAGAAAGAAGGTAGTATACCATGCCCTAGCAGATTCTCATTATATTAGATGATCTTTTGTACTTAATCTAATATTTTAATTAGCTTTGTGCTAATTTTGAAAGTGAATTGTTCCTTTCAATTTCAGCAGGGTCATGTCGAGTACAGGTAGAAAGTATTCATCTGGAAGTCATAAAAGAAAGAAAGAAGAAGGAGGCAGGTGAGGAGAAAGAAGCATTGAGCGGATCTCTTTTTAAATATTATAAAAGCGATACGAGCACGCCAACTAATCCAGACGAGTTGGCGATAGTTCTTGTGGGTGACCAGACTGATGGCAATCCGGAAGATGATGGTCATACTCCTACAGAAGGCAATGTTGACGTCAACATGGATGATAGCAATGTGAGTGACCATGAGTCCATATTTAATTCATCTGCGGCAGGATCTACTAGTGTTGATGAGGAACCAATTAGTGTGGATATTTATGGTCCAAGCAATTAGGGTAATCTTGATAACAAAGCGAGGGACATATTAGTGGAAAGGGGGTCTAAAAGGGAAGAAGAAAACACTAAATACCGGATTTTCTTTACTATGCCTGTTACTATGGCATCAGCTGAAAGAAGTTTTTCGAAGTTGAAGTTGTTGAAGAACTACTTGAGATCTACAATGTCACAAGAGAGGTTAAATGGCTTGGCAACTTTATGCATCCAGAAAAATTTGCTTGATGAAATTGATATTGATATTGTCGTTAGTGATTTTATATCTCAGAATGTTAGGAGAAAATTTTGAAGGTAATATGTAATAAATTATGTGATATGCACAATCATTTTGGATGCACTTAATTATTTTCTTTAATACAAATTATGCGTACATATGATGATTATTAATTAGGCATTTATACTAAGGGCCCCGAAGGGCCCCGGATCATAGTTTCGCCCCGGACCCCCAAAATCTCAGGACCGGCCCTGCCCATTATAGGCATGAACCGGAAGTTTCAAAACGACACGACACGCCCCTAGCTATATCCAAGACCAGGAAAACCACCGAATGGGTTGACACCCAAATCGGAAGTCCGGTCGGCTCTTCGAATCGGACCCAAATGTCTGCATCAGGTTCCAAGGTGGTTCTTGGCCAAGACCAGGGTCAACCCCTCGTAGATCCACGGTTTTGGACCACCTGGATTTGGGTGGGCTCTTGGGCTAAGAGGAGAGAGGGAAGGGGCAGCCCTATTAGGAAGGTTTTATTGGGAAAGTTTATTTATTTGATTAACTGGCTATAGCAGCTCCATATTTAATCGTTCGGACATCAAACGAAACTCTGGTTAACATGGAACTTTAAACATAGCCTTTCTATACTATAACAAGGCCACACAGATGTTTCTGGTCATTTACACTTTGTTTAAATGCCCATTTCAAAAAAAGGTTCACTTTCTAAAAGAAAGGGGTTTGGATTAGATAGAGGTGCAAGGTAGAGGCGTGCTAAAATCCCCAAAATTTTATGGTAGCCCAAATTTTCAGGGGCTCTTTGGCTCTGAGGAGTCGTGTATCTTATTTTGTTTTCACTTTTGGGCATATTTTATGATGTTGCCCAGCAGACCCCTTATTTTCTCTTTTACACTTTGTGAATTTGTTCGGATATGGTTGTGGTTGTGTTATGGTGCTGCTAGAAGGAGGGCGCGAGAGGGCCGACCAAGGGCCTTTTTGCCCACGACCGGGCAAGAGGGAAGGGATTTCCTTCTTAATTCTTGCTTGATTAGATTGATACATCTCCTCCCTTATATAGAGAGGTTTACTTCTTTTTTTAAGGTAAGCGACCCTTATCTCTAATTAACCCTAAGACTAACAGGCTATACCGCCAGCCCGGGCCCATTAGGCCCATTATGTACTCTAACAGGTTGGTACTTTAAAAAGCAGGACAAAAGCCTATTTTGAGACTGCAAATCGTTGAGCTCGTTCGTATTCCCTCCATTCCAAAATATAGTGCGCCCGCGCTTCTCGAGATTCAACTTTAACCATAAATTTGATCAACGAGACCGACTGCAGCGGGAGAAAAAAATGTATAATTGAAAACTTCTTTCGAATACGAATTCACTGATATAACTTTTGCTCCCGCCGCAATCGGTCTTGGTAGTTAAATTTACGGTCAAAGTTGAAGCACGGGGATAGATGAAGCACTACATTGTGGAACGGAGGGTAGATGACCAAATGTTAGTATTACATCAGCGTGCAGGACCATCAAGCTGCACTCCCACATGAGCTCTGCACTAGCGTGTCCGCTCGATAGGTTGCAAGTTCTGCAACAACGCTAGCTCATTGGCACACCGTAACTACGCATTCATGCATGCAACAGCGCCACAGGCGATGATGAGCTGCCGCCTGCTAGTATATTCTGCATCATCTTTTGTACCGCGGTAAAACGCTGAGCAGCCGCCTCATGGCACACCACGTGATGAAGGGGAGGCGATCAAAGGAAGCGCAGGTTGAGCCTCGTGTTTCAATCATACACAAATCCAGCAAAAGTTGCAGCTTTTCACCTGCATCATTGTACGCCCCCAACGATGCAACAGTACAAGCAGAGGCCGGTGCTTTGCAAAAGCAGAGGATCCAAATGAAACCTCCACGTACTCTCTGATAAAGGAGAACTCAATCATAGAGAGCAGCACTGCAGCAGAAGCTGTAAATTACCACACACATTCTGCTGATATTACCAACTTATGTTCATCGGCAACGAGCAATTGATCAGATGCAGGAATGCTCAAAACAAAATGAAATAAAGGAGTGAACGTGTTTGTCACCAGAAATGAAAAATTAATACTGCACAACAGCACAATCACTTGTTTCAGCAGGTAGAACAGCATACAAGGATGGTAAAACATAAGCAAAACCAAGAATGCACAACACAACAACACCAATCGCAACCGGCAACCCCTCAACCATGCACAATGGGAAAGTCGAGACACGCCGTCAGCCTAGATGCACAATCCTTGTTCCGGAAAAAATTATGTACGGAGATGAAGCCTGCACAGCTGGAGAAATGACACACCAGGAACGAAACGGAACAGATCTTCCCAAGTCAGATTCAAAACGGTAGTATGTGCAATCAGGCCTGCAGCTCGACTTGCTTCCGGGCTTGGTTGGGCGCGTTTGCCTGTGGTTTTGGGTCAGACTTGGCACTGCTGGATCGGTTCATCGGATTTCTGTTGGTTGTCCCCTTTGCTGCTCCCCCGCCGACTGTTAGAAACATCAAAGCTAGCTGGATTATATACTGCTGGTTCATGGAAATGCATGGCAGAAAAGGCAGAGATGTACATAGAAAGTGAGAGTCTAGAATTAATGATGCATAGCATATTTGCAAGCATGCTAGAAAGTTAGTTCACAGAAATACAACTGACAAGATGAGAAATCCTTCTAGGGTTCAAGAATGTATGCTAAGAAAACGATGAAATGCTGGATGGGTTGTGATTATTGTGTATTTTACCGTTATTTGGCAGGGACAGGCGCTTCTTGGCGGATGTATTCAGCTGCCCGCGCCTTTCTTTCTGATTGGGCACAGCCAAGGAAGCTACATCTGTGGGCTGGGAGCTGACTTCCTCAAAAGCCTCATCTTCCAGTTTCGGCTTCTGTTTGGATGTTCCCAGAG
This sequence comes from Triticum dicoccoides, assembly GCF_002162155.2. NCBI lineage: Eukaryota > Viridiplantae > Streptophyta > Magnoliopsida > Poales > Poaceae > Triticum > Triticum dicoccoides. The sequence goes on along the minus strand of NC_041388.1, from coordinate 578,301,966 downwards.
AGGTGGAAGGCAGTACACTTGACGATCGCCCAAATGAAGTGAAATTTATATCCGAATATGACTTCCTGTGGCTTGCACCTTTCTTCTTGCTCAGGCCATTAGGAGGAGTGCTTGAAGTTGGCGCTTTGCCCTTTGGTGTGACCTGAGATTTTATTTCCTCATCCTGATTATCATCACACACTGGCATGCTCTCTTTCGCATTATTGTCAAGTAACCTGTTCTCCCATGGACGTGCAGCCACCCATCTCTCTACCCAGTTTGATCCCCAGTGGTCGTCATCAAGTTCGGATCCTTGCAGATTTGTAGGTTTCTGCTGCCTTAAACCAGCTTGCCGCTGATCAAGAGAATAACATAAGTTAATGACTTTGGAGAGCTTAACAGATGTAAAAAGTTATTACAGAATTGTCAGCATGAGCACTAATCATCATCTACATGTTAAGATCGTTATTAAATGCTACCTATGTTCAACTAGCTACTGAACATCCCCTAAAAAATACTAGTAATTTTTTTCTGATAGTAACAATTGCCCTTTCCATATCTAGTTAATGTAAACCAATCTAGGGAGCCTCGCCAGAATAAGAAGAGCAATACTTTCTCCTTTCTCTCGACTATTGAGCGAGTTTACATGATCTTTCCTATTTTCTAGTTTATTATCTGAATTTCTAGTCCTCCAAGAGAAGTACCTTTAACCATACCAGTTGTTTATGTTCATAAACATACGCAGCACCAGGTGAAAAAAAACACCCCTCAGTGAAAAACATAAGCACATTAGATATATGGAATTACTGTTTGGTAAAATACCACAATAGTGGGTTTAGTCAGATAATAGTTTTCTAAAAAAAATATTTACTATGAAACAATTGGCATCTTCTTCACTAGAAAAAAAATAAAAAAAATTGGCGTCTTCTTCACTAGACTGTTAAATAATTCACTAGCAGAGCAAGCATGAAACATATCTGCTAATTGACATCTTGCTTGCGGCATTAACTTCCTGAGCTGACTAATGGATCATGAACAAGTGTACATCCAACAAACAGTTCGATTCTAGATCATCAAGTTAATCTCAGTTAACAAGTTTCAATTAGTTAAGGTGTTCTGGTATGGTACCCTCCAAAATTACCTGATGGGTCAATGCATACGCCATCGCTCTCTCGCGTTTTGCAGCAGCTTCCTGCCTTTTCAGTACTTTAGCTTGCATTTCTGCAACAGAACCAATACCGCCACACCAGCCTTCCTGCATTTGTTGTTGCAGAAGTAAACAAAGTTATCCCTTAAACAGCATCTAGTCGATAAATAAAATAATGCCACCCATGTATGACCTGCCTTAATTTTCCATTTCAGAAAAAAAACTGGTGACCAAAACAATGTTAATGATCAACAGGTCTAATCGCAATGAATATATTATTGCTGCATTAATTGGCAGAATATCAAAGGGTTGAAGAAAAATGGCGTTCATTCAGGGGATACAGCTGGGATAGACACACAATAACCGAATATTACATGGTTGGTGGTCAGGAGCAAGTCAACCCTTAAATAAAATATTTTCTTGTCCCTAACCCAAGTTCAATCCAGGTCAGCTGATGAACCGTGTTTAGTGCGACAGCATGTGTACTTCCATCCTTTAGCATACCACTTGTAATTAAATTTAATATGCTGAATTTGTAAAACTAAACTCTAGTGTCCAGTTTCTCTCCTTCCATGACTTGCTCAACATGTATATCTTAAAGTGTAGTTTGTGTAACTGAATGATAGATCGGGAGTTAGGAACACAGAGCAGCATATTTATTTCTAAGGGATTAGATGGCCTACCTCAATTCCTCGAACATGGTTCTCACAATCATCTTGCTCAGGGACCTTTTTCCGCGCCACTTGGTTTTCTAATGCAACACCGGCTTGCCTTGCTCTGACACGAGCTTCGGCTCGTACCAGCTCGTGCATACACTGAAGCGTTTCTGCTGTCTGCTTTCTCACCACATGGCCCCTCACAAGGGCCTGGAGTAGAACTATACCTTTAAGTGCTCGTAAAGCCCGCCTAGCCTATTATGTATAGAAGCAACACAAGAGATCAAAATGTCAGAACCAGCGAACTATGATGGATGCTAGCAACCATGAGCTAAAATATTACACGAATAAGAAATAACTACATATCTAGACAACTTATAATTTTAATTCAGGAGATGAAGATTTGTTTTCACTTTGTCATTTCCTGGTCATTGAAGAATTAACTATGAAACCCTAACAACAAATCTCTGTTTTTATGTTCTTCTTGGATTCTCTTAATAATGTATATAACCGCTTGACCTTTGTATTGTCTGACAATCTCCGGGTTTAGTTAAATAAATAACAAAAACATGAATATGGGCACATTCACTATATGATGAGTGGTTACATTGCTTTCTCGGCGTGCCAAAGAGAGTACAGGATGCTATGCATTGTTTAACACAACGCTGCTCAAAGATATAGCATACCAAGAATGCCCGAAATGCAGACTGAATAACTGTTGCAGCCAAATCCCCTTCTCTAGGAAGTTCTTCTGTCTGAGAAACATGCACATCACGTGATGCACTTTCTGATGAAATGGAATTTGAACCTAACTGGGTGTTGGTGCCATCCGTCGATGTTTCACTAGGTACTGCAAGTTCTTCTAATGCGGGATCCAGAGAATGCTTTCGTTTGTGTAGCTGTCGAGCAGAAGAGCTCTGCAACATTTATCAAAATCATCATGATCGAAAAGTAGAGCAGTAACACTTGTAAGCCAAGTGGGAATTCTAAAAAATCAAAACCTTAATAGTGTACACCGCTAATTAGGAATTCATGCTTGAAAAGTAACACCATAGTATGAGGTGCACGACAGCCTAGAATACATATCACACATTCACACTCATACTTGATTTAAGTAGACATAACATGAAGTAGTGTATCAGAACTCTTACAGCAGCTATATGTAAATGAACTGCAAACTCCTTCAGTTGCTGGAAGTTTAAGTTTGGTCAAATTTACAAACTGGTGCCTTGAGAACTAAAATAAATAAGATATTTCAAAAAATAATAAAAACATTACTTGAAAGAATAAAGGATAATGCAATCATCTAGTGGTGCACAAATCAACCAGCTATCTGTTACAGACAATTGAATACATTAAAAACTAAGTATCAATGTTTGAACCACGGTTAGACAGATTGAAGCCAACCGTTTTTTGACAGCCCTACCCTTCTGCGTGTTTTTTTATAGTGGTGATACAACACTGGCATACACAGAGTAACTCTGATTTTGGAACTATTGACAGTGGAGCAGAGCTGTTGAGCAGCAAGCCCATGACAAAGACATGCCAACAACAGCACTTGTTTGGCATCAGACAAACCAAATTTGGTACACCATCCACTTCTGCAGTTTTGTTCATTCGTTAAGATTTGTCATGTTCCCGAATCCCCCATAGAAAGACAAAAACAAAAAGCATGCGCACCTATCAAGCTGTCCTCATAAGAGAAGAAAACAAAAACAAAAGACAAACAAACTAATCATAGGTCCACACCTCATAGTTCAGCCATTCATTATGAATACACCCTATAAATCCAAGGCGGATACCGTGACTTACAGCTTCACTGCTCTCGGCATTTTGTGCCTTTTCTTGATTTTCTGAACTCCGCCCCTTGTCCTGCTTTCTTATGCGAACCAGTGATTTAATCCACTTGGCTGAAATGCCCATGGTAACCCAGCCTTTCCTTTCTTCCAATCAGAGAGCCTGAGACCTGCATTCAGAATATTGTGATGTTACTGTGCTACACAAGCAAAGCTGCTTCTGCTTGGAACTTAAGTGAAAGTACACAGATGACTCACAGCTTAAAACCAAGAAAAACTACATAACAATTGCTAGAATCTCGAGCAATGCATCATATAACAATTGCTAGAATCTCAAGCACATGCAGGTTGCTTCCAATGATTTAGTGGGAGTCCAGTAAAGAACCTAGGTTGTATGATAAGGTCAGTTAGAAGCAACAAAGATATTCTGTCATTCCTTCGCTGATGGTTTGCCAGAAAAGTATACAATGCCAGTCAAGACTGCGGCAGCAAACTAGCAGAGATGCTGATAGGTAATCCTACTCCACTACCTAATATACAGTGCACGCAAGGATGTTTCGCACGCCAGGCCGAAATCGAAGAACAGTTCAACAGGACATCCGAACCCAGAAAGTAAGAGAAACAGAGTTTCAGAGACTTTGCCATGGTTCTGCAAAAATGTAAGAAACATTTGAACTCTGCGAATGCGGCTAAAAACTGAGCAGAACTCGCGAATAATTCCCAGCCAAGAGGGATGCATTCCAAGACGAAAATTTCAAGGGCTTCAGGCGACGCAAAACGTTCGCCTTGAAGGTTCTTCACTGTAAACTTTACAGCGGATGAAGACACGGCCAGCCCCCAAAAGAAACCCAGCTTTGGTGAGCAAGAAAAGGAGGGGGGCGGAGATTGTCAACAGGCCCTCTTTACAGCACTCCGTATAAATCTTGCAAAAAATGCAAGGACATCCATGGCAACTCGAAGCAAAAAAATCAACAAAAACACACCATGTGTACCCGCGACGGCAGTTCCAAGCCACCGAACGCGCGCACAAATCAGGAGTTCAGAACCACGGGCCGCGAGACGAGCGAGCAAAGGGATGCAGAGCTCGGACGTCACGAAATTCCCCCAAAATCTGGTGAAACCGGGACTCGAATCAAAGAGCAGGCCCGTCAATCATTCAGTCGGGGGAATCGAATTAGACCAAATCGCACCGGAGATGAAGGCGCTCGTCGAAAGTGCCTACGGAATGGGGGATTCTGGGCATGGGAAGGACGGGTTGGGAGGCTGGGGCTCACCTGGGCGCCGAAGACGAGAGCTTGAGACCAGGAAGCTGGAGAGTGGAGACCATTCCCTCCCTCCCTCCCCTCCGTCGTTCGCCTCTTGTGCCGCGCGTCGTGAGCCCCTCTTCTTTTCTGCCTCGGAGTGTACTCTTCTTCTCTCCCTCTTATTTGCGCTTTTCGTTTCTTCGAAGCAAAAAAAGAAGAAGAAAAAAAAGGACAGGAGCTCACATTGAAATGATCTGTTGAGTGCTGACATCGAAAAGTCTGAGACCTCAGTTTTATCTCTTGCCACTCAATTTTATGGGGAGAGTTGTTGAGTAAATGTTTTTACCCAAACCACCCATGTACACCTTTTTTTTACCAAGGGCATCTCCAACGCGGGCCTTTAAATCGCGAGCATACGTCCGGACCGAGTTGTCCTGAAGCAATCTGCCATTCAACACGGTTCTTTATTTATCTACGGAGATGTTAGGATACGTGAAAACCCATAAATCGGACACAAATCAGGAGGGCCTTTGCGGGAGTACGGACCCCCACCACGTAGGACTCCGACAACCCCGGCCCATCGAAAACCGAAGCGGACCTCGCGCGTTTGGAGTGGTCCGCACTGTTTCTGCGCCAAAAACCCCCATTCCTCACCCTCTCCGCTCCCAATCGTTGCCGCCCTCCTCCCTAATTCCCGCGCTTTTCACCTTTCGTCGCCACTTGGACACGTACGAAGGGCTGCCAGAGCCGGCGAAGGTGGAGGATCAAGAGAAGGTGGTCGCCCACAACATCAACTCGGCGACACGAGAAGCACGCCACCTCAAAAAGAAGGCAAAGGATTAAGAGCGCGGGCCCCTAGTGGGGCGGGACGGAGCAGGGGTCCGACAGGGGTCGGGCGAGCGCCGCCGTCCATGCACACGCACCCTGGCCGAGCAATTTCAGCCACCTACTTCTACGTCGCCAAGCAACTTAGTTGTCAATAGTAGTCCTCGACCGTCGCGCCGGGGTACGTGTCGTATTCATGGTGGAGTACCTCATGTGAGGGTTACATTGGGGATGAAGTATGAGACTACCAACAGTATGGTTATATGGATGTATATAGGAATGAGAGCCCCTAGCCTCCACCCTATATAAATGGTGGGGCTAGGTTTTGCAAGTGGTAGATTCAATCTGACCATTGTCGTCTTGACTTGAGGACCAAGATGATTTGTGGAGATATATTTGATCCTTCGGGCTCCCTTTTGTCGTGAGAACCTTACGAGCACCATAGGGCCCGTGGCAGGCCTGCTGATGGGCTCCCCTCCGAGAAGCCACCACCGGTGTACTACACTGTCACTTAGCCATGTGTATGGGCTTTTGGGTTGTCCTCCCATGGTTGGACCTTCAATAAGCCCTATGGGCCCCGAGGTAGGCCTGCTGTCGGGCTCCCTCTTGGAGGCCACCTCCGATGTATTACACCGCCAACATAGTAGACGTTAAGTGCATAGATAGTTGTGTAAGTGGCATGCAGAACTTGAGAGATTGGGAAACCTACCTTTAGCTCCCTTTGGTTTGACACTCCATATACTTCCACGTCCACCATGGACATTGCTACAATAACTCCATGCACCTGGGGATTATCACAAGGCTTCAATCTGTTGGTTGTTCGTGACATTTCTTTCCATCGTCTCACTCTTAGATAGAGTGGTCAAAACGGTGTTGGTTTGTTCCTCTATTTTCCCCAGCGATCGAGGTTGATGGAATGTAACTATGTTCCTTGAGCACGGATCTAGACATGGACTATATTTGTCACAACCTTGGAATAAGAGTATCGAAATACAATGTGCAATTATACATGTATAACTTCATAATTCTTTGGACCCTTTTAACAATGGATTACTACTACTGCTATTCTCAACTAATATGTATGCTTTGTCAATATGGTTGTTGGACCCTCGAGAGCAAGAGTTTGCGGTGATCAGCAAATATTTCCCTTAGTGAAGAACAAGGGTTATCAATCTGATGGAGCACCTGACTTCAGTCAATAATCAACACCTAAACAGAATTAAATAAGTTCTTCTTGGTCCCGACTTAAATAATGATCAAGGTTATCAGTCTCTTTGGCCTTGCTAGTTACAAGGATTAGCGAATAGTTTGCCGAGAATTGATGATTGTTCTAAGCAAGTAAATGCAACAATTCGTACTGTAAAGAACTAGAACGAATTTTTACTAAGGTTACTACTTCCATAAAGGATGTTGGAGTACCGACCTCCTTGAAGCCTCCGCATGTGAGAGTGCCCTCCATGACATTGTTTCGTGTGAGGCTCCCGCCGATGGCTCCATGGCGTTCTCCCAGTCGTTTGATCTCCAGGGATACCCCACACCCGACCGATTTAACTCAGAAGTCCATGACGTGTGGGGCATAGGGCGCGGCCGGGGCCACCTCTCTGTGGTGGTTTGCGTCATGCCTGCATGCGCTATCTCACGCTTTGCGACACGACCAACGGGTGTGCCGGACCAACTTGTCAGTGTTGGTCGCGCTGCTGTGCACGCACGTCGTCCCATTGATCGTCACATTCATAGCGGGGAGGCCGATCTCCTACGCCAACGTGCAGGTTATTGGCCCACATGTGGTGGGAAACCGCACTGTGGTCTGCAACTGCATCTATAGCTTTGATCAGGTTCCGGCCTTGCACGGCCGTGGTCTTATTTTGTGCCATCGAAAATGCACTTCCTCTTCAAGTCCTCCTTGTATTGGAGGATTTGCTGCCAATGGTCTTCGAGATCTTGCACCTCACGCAGATGGTTTTGGTCTTGGGCCAGCTTTACAACTAACTTTTTTTTGCGGGGAGTTTTACAACCGACTTTGATGGATTCTCCCGAGCTTGATTGTGGCGTGGATAGCTGAACTCATCTTCCAGGAAATCCTTACCATTGAACTCACTAGGAAACCGAGGTGGTGCTCACTCGTCAGGCACTTCCTTAACCCGCGGGTCGTAGTCTGGGTCTTCTGGATTAGTTTTATTGCGAGACCTTTGGCCAGTGCAGTTCACGTCCACGATGTAACACTCATAGGTTGAGGTCACCTACCACTTGTGTAAGGCCATTGTGATTGGCGGCTGGTTGTCCGCAAACTCATCAAATTCCTCTCCCATGTCGTCCTCAGTAGCGCCCTCCAAGACGCTAGGAGATCCTCGATGTTGGCGATGAGATGGGTAGTTTGTGGGTCAAAAAATTCAACATCTTCCGGCATCTCCTAGATCGAATCTAGAACCCCTGCCCTTGCTGCTCTTGGATTTGGCTTGACGTCAAACCCTGGAGGAATATCTCTCCGCAGGAATCCGCGGAGAAGTCTAGGTTGTAGAATCGGACTAGTCGAGCAAGCAACGAAGGTGGTGACGCTGAAAACGAACATCTGCATCGGCGTGAAGATCTTGCCAGAACCGATCTGAGCGCCAATATCGACTCCCTTTGAGCCACTGAGTTCGCCTAAATGGAGGCCACCCCTGTCGGAGCTCAAACCTGTAGATCCATTGGTTGGGTATCCCAGCTAGGCGACTGGGCTGGATGATAACAGGAAGCGAGGTCTTACCCAGATTGGCTCTCACGGAGGAGATAATACCCTATGTCTTGCTTGTGTATATTGAAGGAAATATACCCTAAAGGCAATAATAAAGTTATTATTTATTTTTGTATTTCATGATAAATGTTTATTATTCATGCTAGAATTGTATTAACTGGCAACTTAGTACATGTATGAATACATAGACAAAGATGGTTATGTTTCCTAACCATAGACATGTGTTGTCATTTGATGAACGGGATCACATCATTAGGAGAATGATGTGATGGACAAGACCCATTCGTTAGCTTAGCATTATGATCGTTACAGTTTCATTGCTACTGCTTTCTTCATGACTTATACATGTTCCTCAGACTATGAGATTATGCAACTCCTGAATACCGGAGGAACACCTTGTGTGCTATCTAACGTCACAATGTAACTGGGTAATTATAAATATGCTCTATAGGTGTCTCCGATGGTGTTTGTTGAGTTGGCATAGAGCGAGATTAGGATTTGTCACTCCGTGTATCGGAGAGATATCTCTAGGCCCTCTCGGTAATGCACATCACTATAAGCCTTGCAAGCATTGTGGCTAATGAGTTAGTTGTGGGATGATGCATTACGGAACGATTAAAGAGACTTATCGGTAACGAGATTGAACTAGGTATTGAGATACCGACGATCGAATCTCAGGCAAGTAACATACCGATGACAAAGGGAACAACGTATATTGTTATGCGGTTTGACCGATAAAGATCTCCGTAGAATATGTAGGAACCATTATGAGAATCCAGGTTCTGCTATTGGTTATTAACCGGAGATGAGTCTCAGTCATGTCTACATAGTTCTCGAACCCATAAGGTCTGCACGTTTAACGTTCTGTGACGATTTATATTATGAGTTATGTGATTTGATGAAGGAAGTTTGTTCGGGGTCCCGGATGAGATCGGGGACATGACGAGGAGTCTCGAAATGGTCAAGACGTAAAGATTGATATATTGGAAGGCTATATTCGGACATCGGAAAGGTTCCGAGTGATTCGGGTATTTTTTGGAGTACCAGAGAGTTACGGGAATTCGTATTGGGCCTTAATGGGCCATACAGGAAAGGAGAGAAAGGCCTCAAGGGTGGACGCGTGATACGTCTCCGTCGTATCTACTTTTCCAAACACTTTTGCCCTTGTTTTGGACTCTAATTTGCATGATTTGAATGGAACTAACCCGGACTGACGATGTTTTCAGCAGAATTGCCATGGTGTTATTTATGTGCAGAAACAAAAGTTCTCGGAATGACCTAAAACTTCACGGAACGTCTATTTGGAAATAATAAAAATCCTTGCAAAAGATGAAGACCAGGGGCCCACACCCTAGCCACGAGGGTGGGGGCGCGCCCCCCTACCTCGTGGGGCCCCTGGAGCTCCTCCAACCTCAACTCCAACTCTATATATTTGTTTTCAGGGAGAAAAATATCAAGGAGAAGGATTCATCGCGTTTTATGATACGTAGCCGCCGCCAAGCCCTAAAACCTCTCGGGAGGGCTGATCTGGAGTCCGTTCAGCGCTCCGGAGAGGGGAATTCGTCGCCATCGTCATCATCAACCTTCCTCCATCACCAATTTCATGATGCTAGCCGCCGTGCGTGAGTAATTCCATTGTATGCTTGCTGGACGGTGATGGGTTGGATGAAATTTATCATGTAATCGAGTTAGTTTTGTTAGGGTTTGATCCCTAGTATCCACTATGTTCTGAGATTGATGTTGCTATGACTTTGCCATGCTTAATGCTTGTCACTAGGGCCCGAGTGCCATGATTCCAGATCTGAACCTATTATGTTTTCATCAATATATGAGAGTTCTTGATCCTATCTTGCAAGTCTATAGTCACCTATTATGTGTTATGATCCGTTAATCCCGAAGTGACAATAATCGGGATACTTACCGGTGATGACCGTAGTTTGAGGAGTTCATGTATTCACTATGTGTTAATGCTTTGGTCCGGTTCTCTATTAAAAGGAGGCCTTAATATCCCTTAGTTTCCGCTAGGACTCCGCTGCCACGGGAGCGTAGGACAAAAGATGTCATGCAAGTTCTTTTCCATAAGCACGTATGACTATATTCGGAATACATGCCTACATTACATTGATGAATTGGAGCTAGTTCTGTGTCACCCTAGGTTATGACTGTTACATGATGAACCGCATCCGGCATAATTCTCTATCACCGATCCATTGCCTACGAGCTTTCCATATATTGTTCTTCGCTTATTTACTTTTCCGTTGTTATTGATATCATCACTACAAAATACCAAAAACATTACTTTTGCTACCGTTACCTTTAGCTACCGTTACCACTACTATCATATTACTTTTCTATTAAATACTTTGCTGCATATATTAAGTTTCCAGGTGTGGTTGAATTGACAACTCAGCTGCTAATACTTGAGAATATTCTTTGGCTCCCCTTGTGCTGAATCAATAAATTCGGGTTGAATACTCTACCCACGAAAACTGTTGCGATCCCCTATACTTGTGGGTTATCAAGACTATTTTCTGGCGCCGTTACCGGGGAGCATAGCTCTATTCTTTGAGTCACTTGGGATTTATATCTGCTTATCATTATGAAGAACTTGAGAGATCCAAAAACCAAGATTTATCCCTCAACTACGAGGGGAGGTAAGGAACTGCCATCTAGCTCTGCACTTGATTCACCTTCTGTTTTGAGTAAGCTTGCGACACCTAAACCTGCTTCTGCTATTCGTTCTGATATGTCACATGTTATTGATGATGCCACTTCTGCTATGCATGATACTTATGATGAAACTACTTCTATGTTTGATACTACTGTGCCACTTGGTGAATTTCTTGATGAACAACTTGCCAGGGTTAGAGAGAGTGAAAATATTGAATCTGGTAATATTGATGTTAGTGATGATGAAGACTCTCCCTCTAATGAATATGAATCACCTGTTATTCCTAAGGGTTATGTTTTTGAAAAAGAGGTTGCTTTAACTATTTTAGCTTGCAAAGATAGATATGAACTCAAGAGGTTATTAGCTAAATGGAAGCAGCAATCTCTTAATGCTAGAATGAAACCTGACCCTGCTTTTGCTACTTCACCTATCTGTGTTACCGATAAGGATTATGAATTCTCGGTTGATCCTGATATAATTACTTTGGTTGAATCTGATCATTTTCATGGCTATGAATCTAAAACTGTTGTGGCACATCTTACTAAATTAAATGATATTGCCACCCTGTTCACTAAAGATGAGAGAACTCGCTACTTTTATATCCTTAAAATATTTCCGTTCTCATTAAAGGGTGATGCTAAGATATGGTTTAATTCTCTTGATCCTGGTTGTGTGTGCAGTCCCCGGGATATGATTTATTACTTCTCTACTAAATATTTCCCTGCTCATAAGAAACAAGCTGCTTTGATGGATATATATAATTTTGTGCAAATTGAAGAAGAGACTCTCCCACAAGCTTGGGGAGGCTTCTTCAATTACTTAATGCTTTGCCTGATCATCCTCTTAAGAAAAATGAAATACTTGATATCTTTTATAATGGACTAACCGATGCTTCCAGAGATTACCTGGATAGTTGTGCTGGTTCTGTTTTCAGGGAAAGAACACCGGATGAAGCTGAAATTCTATTGAATAATATGTTGACAAATGAAAATAATTGGACACTTCCTGAGCCTATTCCTAAACCAACTCCGAAGAAGAGAGTTGTTCTATTTCTCAGTCCTGAAGATATGCAAGAGGCAAAGAAATCGATGAAAGAAAAAGGTATTGAAGCCGAAGATGTCAAGAATTTACCTCCTATTGAAGAAATACATGGTCTTAATTTACCGCCTATTGAAGAAACATATGATCTTAATCCTTCACCTATTGAAGAAACTCATGGTCTTGATAACCTGACACGGGTAGTAAAGGTAAATTCTCTCTATAGATATGATAAAGCTGAAATCCCATTTACTAAGTTTGCTAGCCCATGCTTAGATGAGTTTGATAAATTTATGGTTAAGCAAGAAGACTTCAATGCTTATTTTGATAGACAATTGAAATACAATTCAAATATGCTTGAACACTTGGGTGATTATATGGCTAATGTTAAAGGTGAACTTAAACTTATTAGTAAACATGCTTCTATGGTTACCACTCAAGTAGAACAAGTACTTAAAGCTCAAAATGATTTGCTCAATGAATTGAATAGTAAGAATAATGATTATGCTGTTAGAGTGGATACTAGAACTGGTAGAATGACTCAGGAACCTCTGTATCCTGAAGGCCATCCTAAGAGAATTGAGCAAGATTCTCAGAGAAATAATATAGATGCACCTAGTCCTTCTAAAAGGAAGAAAAAGAAAAATGATAGGACTTTGCATGCTTCTAGTGAACCTATTGCTCAACCACCTGAGAATCCAAATGATATTTCTATTTCTGATGCTGAAACACAATCTGGTAATGAACCTGAAACTAGTGATAATGTTAATGATAATGTTCATGATGATGCTCAACCTAGTAATGATAATGATATAGAAATTGAACCTGTTGTTGATCTTGATAACCCACAATCAAAGAATCAACGTTATGATAAGAAAGACTTTGTTGCTAGGAAACATGGTAAAGAAAGAGAACCATGGGTTTAGAAACCCATGCCTTTTCCTCCCAAACCATCCAAGATAAAGGATGATGAGGATTTTGAGCGCTTTGCTAAAATGATTAGACCTATCTTTTTGTGTATGCGATTAACTGATATGCTTAAAATGAATCCTTATGTTAAGTATATGAAAGAAATTATTGCAAATAAGAGAAAGATACTGGAAGCTGAAATTTCCACCATGCTTGCTAATTATACTTTTAAGGGTGGAATATCAAAGAAACTTGGAGATCCAGGAGTACCCACTATACCATGCTCCACTAAAAGAAACTATGTTAAAACTGATTTATGTGATCTTGGAGCCGGTGTTAGTGTTATGCCTCTCTCTTTATATCGTAGACTTGATTTGAATAAGTTGACACCTACTGAAATATCTTTGCAAATGGCTGATAAATCAACTGCTATACCTGTCGGTATTTGTGAGGATGTGCCTGTTGTAGTTGCAAACGTTACTATTTTAGCGGACTTTTTTATTCTTGATATTCCCGAGGACGATAGTATGTCTATTATTCTTGGAAGACCCTTTTTGAATACTGCAGGAGTTGTTATTGATTGCACTAAAGGCAATGTCACTTTTCATGTTAATGGTAATGAGCATACGGTACACTTTCCGAGGAAACAACCTCAAGTTCTTAGTATCAACTCTATTGGAAAAATTCCATCGATTATATTTGGAGGTTTTGAATTTCCTCTTCCTACTGTCAAGAAGAAATATGATATTCTTATTATTGGGGATGTGCATATCACCGTTGAGGTAACATGGTGTTATTCGAAATTTCTCCGGTTTCATGTTATTCGAAATGAGTTCGTTAACAAGACTTGATCAACCTTGTTAGTGGATTCCTTTTGATGATCATGAGATGGATAAAGTTAGAAAACACAACTCTATGTACCCTCCTTTTACTTTCTATTATTCGTATTAAATAAAGTAAAAATAGTATTTTCTGTCTGTTATCTGATTTATCCGTGCAATATAAAAATACCTCGAAAATAAAAGTTCTCCAGATGCCTTGAAATTTAAATATATATTTTTCTGGAATATTTGAGAATATTTGGCACCAAGAACACGACATGGGGGGCATCCACCTGGCCACGAGGGTGGAGGGCGCGCCCTACCCCCCTGGGCGCGCCCCCTGCCTCGTGGGCCCACGGTGGCCCTCCTCCACTTATTCCTTCACCCACACACTCATTCTTCCTCCCACAAACACGAATATCCAGCTCAAACCCGAGTCCAAACTCATTTTGCTGCCATTTTCAATCTCCTTGCTCAAAGCACCTCTCACAAAACTGCTTGGGGAGATTGTTCCTTGGTATGTGACTCCTCCATTGGTCCAATTAGTTTTTGTTCTAGTGCTTTATTCATTGCAAATTTGTGCTACTTAGGTGACCCTGTTCTTGAGCTTGCATGTCAAATTTATATGGTCAAAAGTAGTTCTAATGCATGATATAGGCTCTAGGCACTTGTAGGAGTTGTTGCTATCAATTTTGTTGAGCTTGGTTCACTTTTGGTTGAAGTTACTAAAAATTTCAGAAATTTTTCAGAGGAAGAAACATGCTTAGGAAAATGTACCAAGGTGGTTCTTGAAGGAGGCAAGGACCCAGGCTTGCAATGCGTGATGCTGATGAAGAACCACCAAGAGACGCTCCAGTGCGTCCTTGTGAATGGCCTTCGAAAAACTTTATGGATCGAGCGGGAATTAAGGAAGAATTTAACGCATATTTGCGTAACACAGATCTTGTGAGATTCGAGGAAGAAAAGTGCCGCCAGTATCACTATCTCACTAGTTCCTTGGTGAGGAGGTTTGAATTTTCATCTTCACGTAATTCTCCAACTGTCCTGTTTGATCTTTATGAAAATTATTATACTATGGACTTAGAGGATTTTACCACTGCTTGCAAACTTCCACAATGGGGTAGTGTCAGGGAACCTCGCAAATCTGAATTTAGAGACTTTCTTGCTAGTATAACTGTGGGGGAATCTAGAGATATAACACAAGCTACCATAGGGAGCATTCACTTTCCTGCTATACATTATTTTGCTCTCTTCATAGGTAGATGCATTAATGGTAAAGATGAGTCATGTCACATGTGTGTCCCTAACCTCAGTATTCTTAAGAGTGTTGTGTTAGGAGATAAATCTTATAATTTGTGAGCCATTGTTGCACGTAGGTTGCATCTTAATAGATTTAATGGAGATTTTTTTGGTGGAATTTATGCAACCCGCATAGCTAATTTTCTTGGTATAGCCATACGTGAAGATGATATTGAGTTGCCTCCTGCTTATTTGGATTATGAGGCTATGGTTCACCACCAGTTTGTCGAGAGGAATGAATCACCTCTCCAGTATCGCTTAATCTTTGACAGACGCCGTGCTGTCTGTATTACTCTCCCTGCTCCTGCCTTCTTTGATTATCAAGCAAAAGGAAGATATGTTATTACCAGAGAGGAGGCAGATGAGTACGAGAGGAGGGAGGAGGCCGCTCATCGCCACGCTGCAGCTCAGGAGGCGATAGCCGCTGCATCGCAGTACGACCCCAACTATTACTATGGATATCCGCCAGGCCAGCCGTGGCCATAGACCAACTTAGGCCAAAAACCTAAGCTTGGGGGAGTACGTATTTCCCACCGACATTACATTCATGTTCACACACTCATTGCTAGATGTCGGTGCTCATACTTTTTCATTGTATCATCTATGCTAGTTTATTTTCCTTTTTATGCTTTCTTCTTGTGTGTTTAATAAACCTTAAGAAAAACAAAAAAATTAGTTGTAGCTTTTAATTAGTTTACTTTCCATGTTTGTAGTAGTAATTAAAAAGAAAACCCAAAAATATGTCATGTTCTTCTTTTACTTGTTGGGAGCTTTCCCGTGTAAATAGTTTTATTTCTTTTCTTTGGGGTCGATAGGAGAAGACCATGATTAAATTGTTGAAGTAGCTCTTATATGCCTTATTGTTGATATGACAAAAGAGCCCATATTGCCTTGTCTTCTCCTGTTTATTGAATGCTTGTAGATTCCAGCTTAGTCCAATGCACATGCACTATTATTATTATTATTATTATTATTATTATTATTATTATTATTATTATTATTATTATCCACATCGTTTGGTCGTGCAAGTGAAAGGAAATTATGACAATATATGATGGACTGACTGAGATGAGAAAAGCTGGTATGAACTCGACCTCTTTTGTTTTTGTAAATATGATTGGTTCATCGTTCCTGATTCAGCCTGTTATGAATAAACATGTTTGCAATGACAACTAGAGATCATAGTTTCTTGTGCCATGCTTGATTAGCTAGGAGCTTATAATGGTTTACCTTGCGTGCCAACATGCTATTAGAATGGTTGTGATGTGGTATGATAGGGTGGTATCCTCCTCTAAATGATTTAAGTGACTTGACTTGGCACATGTTCACGCATGTAGTTGAAACAAAATCAACATAGCCTTCACGATATTTATGTTCATGGTGGATTATATCCTACTCATGCTTGCATTCGGTGTTGATTAATTTTAATGCATGTTCATGACTGTGGTCACTCTCTAGCTGGTCGCTTCCCAGTCTTTTGCTAGCCTTCACATGTACTAATCAGGAATACTGCTTGTGCATCCAATTCCATAAACCCCAAAGTTATTCCATATGAGTCCACCATACCTACCTATATACGGTATCTACCTGTCGTTCCAAGTAAATTTGTATGTGCCAAACTCTAAACCTTCAAATAAATATCCTGTTTTGTATGCTCGAATAGCTCATGTATCAACTAGGGATGTCCGTATCTTCCATGTTTGGCGGGTTATTCTCAAGAGGAGTGGACTCCACTCCTCACTCACGAGAAAATGGCTGGTCACCGGGATGCCCAGTCCCATGCTTTATGCAAACTAAATCAAAATAGTTGCAAACAAAACTCCCCCTGAGACTCTTGTTAGTTGGAGGCACTCGTTGTTTCGAGCAAGCCATGGATTGATGCTTGTTGGTGGAGGAGGAGTGAGGGAGTCCAGGATTAGGGGGTATCCGGACAGCCGGACTATATCCTTTGGCCGGACTGTTGGACTATGAAGATACAAGATTGAAGACTTCGTCCCGTGTTCGGATGGGACTCTCCTTGGCGTGGAAGGCAAGCTTGGCAGTACGGATATGTAGATCTCCTTCCTTGTAACCGACTCTGTGTAACCCTAGCCCCCTCCGGTGTCTATATAAACCGGAGGGTTTAGTCCGTAGGACCAAGAACAACAATCATAGCTTCTAGGGTTTAGCCTCTCTGATCTCGTGGTAGATCAACTCTTGTACTACTCATATTATCAAGAACAATCAAGCAGAACGTAGGGTATTACCTCCATCAAGAGGGCCCGAACCTGGGTAAACATCGTGTCCCCTGCCTCCTGTTACCATCCACCTTAGACGCACAGTTCGGGACCCCCTACCGGAGATCCACCGGTTTTGACACCGACATTGGTGCTTTCATTGAGAGTTCCACTGTGTCGTCATTGTAAGGAAGGATGCCTCGTCTCGTTGTTAAAAACAACGTTACCGCCGGGGGAGCCCTAGCTGTCAGCCAAACTCTCCGGCTAGGCAGTTTCATCATGACCGCCCGTTCGCCTGCTGCACCAACGATGACTTCTCGGGTCATCGAAAACAGCCTCCACGTCGGCTCGGAATTTGCCGAGTAGATGGATCCAATGGAGCTCTCTTCCCTAAACGAGCTCTTGGATCACATCGCCGCCTTGGGAGTCACTACGGACTATGATCGGATTGGGCTTAAACCCGATCAAAGGGAGATTAACTCTCCACCGGCCACCCATCATATTGCGGTGGTGGAGGAACAATGCGGCGATTCTTCCTCTATCTTGAGGACCAACTATGTCTGGATTCCTGAGCTCTCCGAGCCGGATACCCGTTTACGGGAGGACATCACCCAAGCCCTGAACCTAGAGTCAGGCAGCGGGCCAGACTTATCGGGCAACATCCCGGAACTCGAACTTCCAAGATTGGAAACTCCTCGGCCCCTGGGTCTCAGATCGGGTAAGGGTTCGGACTCAAATCCACCCACCCACCCAAACATAAACGATCTTTCCCACATCAGGCAAGAGCCCCAGGAAATAGTACATCATTATTGGGCCAAATTCCTCCTTGTGATGAACAAGGTTAAGGACTGTCGCGAGGAAGACGCAGTCTCATTTTTCTGCAATAATTGCACGGACAAGGGAATCCTTGACGCCATAAGTCGCCGTGACATATCACGCTTCACCGACTTAGCGTCCATAGTACGAAAGTACTGTGCGGTGGAAAGCGCCTGGAAAACCGAAACGAAAGTTTGGGATAATCCGGCTCCAAATATACACCCAGTCCGAAGTAAAAGGGTGCACTATCATAAGACACCCGAGTTAATTACAAAGAAGCAAAAACCCTCTACAGGGCGTGGAACCGTATTGGAGGGATGGCTCAATGGACCCTGCAAAATTCATAGTACATCGGATACCATACCAACACACAGCCTTAGAGCATGTTGGGTACTCCGGTAGGTGGCCAAAAGTGGTGAGGATCTTCTCATCCCATATGCCACAGAGCACCATCCCGGGGATAACAATATGATGTTCACAATCTTTGAAACCTTCGCATCAAATAATAGGCGCAAGCGAACACTCCGCAGCCTTGCCGAAATCTGCCACATGGCAGCAATAAATCCATGGAGTGACACGGCTATTACCTTCAATGCCAGTGACGAACCTAAATTCCGAATAGCCTGAGCACCAGCTACACTGATCCTCAGTCCAATTGTGGACGGCTTTCGACTCACCAAAGTACTCATGGACGGCGACAGTGGATTAAACCTCATCTATGAGGAAACTCTTCAAAAAATGGAAATAGACTGGAACCGCATTGAGCAAAGCAGCACAACCTTCAGAGGAATCATCCCTAGTCTGGAAGCACGCTGTGCTGGGAAAATCACACTAGATGTGGTATTCGGCACACCGGAGAACTATAGGTCCGAAGAAATTACATTCCAAGTGGCCCCGTTCAGTAGCGGATACCACGCCCTTTTAGGGCGGGAGGCGTTCACGATCTTCCAAGTCATACCCCATTACGGGTACATGAAGCTCAAAATGCCCGGGCCCAACGAAATCATCACTCTCGCTAGTGATCCGGACATAGCACTCTGCGCCGAAAACAAAACAGCCACATTGGCCCTCGAGGCATTATTTGAAGCCCTTTCGGCCAAGGAATTAACTGCGATACGCTCCACAGTGGACAGGGATGACGTGACACTTGATAAGAGATCCAAGTCCACCTCTTTTAAACCAGCGGATGAAATAGTCAAATTCCAAGTCCACCCAACGGACCCTACAAAAACAGCCTCCATCGGGGCATAGTTAAACCCCACCGTGGACGCCACACTACGAGAGTTCCAGCGTGAGAATTGGGACATATTTGCCTGGCAGGCTGGCACCCCTCAGACATGCCAGGAATCCCACGCAGGCTGGCCGAGCACAAGCTTAATATTCTAAAGGGATTCATGCTGGTTAAGCAGACTCTTTGGTGTTTCTCTGAACCTAAGAGACAAGCCATGGGAGAGGAACTAGCCAAGTTATTGGAGGCCGGATTCATTAGAGAAATAAAACACCTAGACTGGCTAGCAAACCTGGTGATGGTACCAAAGAAGGACAAATCCTGGCGCCATTGTGTCGATTTCAAGGACCTCAACAAGACTTGCCCAAAGGATCCCCCCCCC
>NC_041388.1:578278941-578281937 GCF_002162155.2 Triticum dicoccoides | reverse complement strand
CCCCCCCGCATCGATCAAATTATCGATGCTACCGCAGGACACGATTCATTGTGTTTCCTCGACGCATACTCCGGCTACCACCAAATCAAGATGGCGGAGTCCGACCAAGCCGCAACGACATTTATCACACCATACGGCCCCTTCTGTTTCAACACAATGCCTTTTGGGCTCAAAAACGCTGGCGCAACATATCAGCGCATGATTCAAAATAGATCGGCAAAACAGTAGAGGCATACGTAGATGATGTGGTCATCAAAACCAAACACGTCGAATCTCTAATAGAAGACTTGAGGCTCACATTCGACAACCTCCGAACATACAACATCAAGCCCAATCCGTAAAAATGCGTTTTCGGTGTACCAGCCGGAAAGCTCCTAGGCTTCATTGTCTTCAATAGAGGAATTGAAGCAAATCCGGTCAAAATCCAAGCTCTGTCACAGTTGGCTATCCCAACGGACCTCAAACAAATCCATAAATTAACCGGATGTGTGGCGGCTCTAAGCCGCTTTATCTCCCGCTTAGGAGAAAAGGCATTACCCCTTTATTGCCTCCTTCGGCGCACCGAACACTTCGAGTGGACGGACGCTGCCACAGCCGGATTGGAAGAAATAAAAGACATACTAGCAACCAACCCAGTCCTGGCTGCGCCAAACATCGGCGAACCAATGTTGTTGTACATTGCGGCAACTCATCAGGTTGTAAGCGCAGTGCTCCTCGTCGAACGAGAAACGGACGGACATAAATTTCCCCTTCAAAAGTCGGTATATTATGTATCCATTGTCCTCACTCCATGCAAATCACGGTACCCACATTATCAAAATATATCCTATGTGGTATTCATGGCATCCCGGAAGCTACGACACTACTTTCAAGAGTGTTCACACAGTAGCCTCGGAAGTGCCACTTAATGATATTATAAACAACCGCGACGCCACAGCCGGATTGCCAAATGGGCCATTGAGCTCCTCCCGTTCGACATAACATACAAACCCCGACGAGCCATTAAATCACAAGTATTAGCCGACTTTGTCGCCGAATGGACGGAAGCTGAACTCCCTAAAGAGTATGATGCATACTCCAATTGGATCATGCACTTCGACGGCTCCAAAATGCTGGCTGGTCTGGGGGCTGGCGTCGTCCTGACGTCCCCAGCCGGAGATACAGTTCAATACGTACTCCAGATACTGTATACAGACTCCAACAACGCAGCCGAATACGAAGCCCTGTTACATGGTCTTCGGATGGCAGTTTCCATGGGCATTCAACGCCTGGAGGTGCATGGGAATTCAAACCTCGCAATATCCCAAATAAATGGAGACTTCAATGCCAAGGATCCGAAAATGGCGGCCTATCGCAACGCCGTCCTAAAGATGTCAGCTCGGTTCGAGGGGCTCAAATTTCACCATGTGGCTCGGGAAAACAATCAGGCGGCGGATATCCTCGCCCGCATCAGCGTAAAATGCGATGCGGCCCCCCGAACATCTTTTTGGAGAGGTTGTTTAAGCCATCTGTGGTATGGGAAGGGGACACTGGTAACAATAGTCCGGACCCGGCCAAAATGCCCGATACCGGACACTCTGACACAATCGGAGGCTCTGCCACTGAAATAACACCTTCAGCCCATGTAATAATGGCCATCATCGCCCCATGGACAGAACCATTCCTGGCCTACCTAACTAGGCAGGAACTTCCCGAGGACCAAAATGAGATACGCTGCATAGTGCGGCGATCTAAAGCCTACAGGGTCCATGAGGGAGAGTTGTATAAAAAAGCACTAACGGAGTCCTTCAAAGGTGCATCTCCGAAGAGGAAGGGCGGAAGCTTTTGGCAGAAATTCACGCCGGACTCGGCGGCCACCACACCGCAGCCCGGGCCCTTGTAAGCAAGGCCTTCCGTACAGGTTTTTATTGGCCGACGGCCCGGGTAGATGCACATGACTTGGTCCAACGCTGCGTCGGTTGCCAGCTTTTTGCTAACCAAAGCCACATGCCACCCACCGCCCTCCAAACAATCCCCATTACCTGGCCCTTCGTGGTCTGGGGGATCGACATGGTTGGACCCCTTAATGGGGGAGCCCATAAGAAAAAATACTTACTGGTCAAGGTGGATAAATTCACCAAATGGATAGAAGCCAAACCTGTTAAAACGGCCGAATCCGGACCGGTGATAGACTTCATATCTGGGGTTGTACACCGCTATGGCGTCCCCCACAACATCATCACTGACAACGGCACGAACTTCACGGCCGACGAGGTAAAACTCGGGTGCAGCAACATGGGCATCAAGCTCGATTATGCTTCTGTCTATCACCCACAAACTAACGGCCAAGTTGAGCGAGCAAATGGTCTTATCATGAGCGGCATCAAACCCAGATTAGTGCGGTCCTTAAAGGAGTCTAACACGCACTGGGTAGAGGAGCTCGACTCCGTACTCTGGGGGCTGCGGACCACGATGAATCGTACTACCGGATACACACACTTCTTTACACTACAAAAAAATGACACATCCGTGACATTTTGGGCCGAACGATTTTTTTTCTGTTATACATATGACACTTCTATGACGATAATTGTGACAAAACCCGGTATCATCATAGATGTGGTGGGCTCCTACTTCTATGACAAAAAATCATGACAGAAAATGGGCTTTTCGTCATGGGCGGGCCGGAGACGCAGCTGCATGACATTCTTTGGGCTGTCCATGACGGAAAAAACCATGGTAGAAGTGAGGGGGAGGAAAGTTTCGAGGAGTTCCCGGTTACGGTGAGAGGTCGGGGGCCGAGCGATGCGCGTTTCTATCGTACACGTACGCGTGTATGTGCGAGGCGTTGGCTCTAACTGAACCCGAGCGAGGCTTTGGGCTCTAACTGAACCCGAGCGATTGCACTGTAGGCTACCATTACTGAACCCGAGCGATCGATCGATGGCTGTTAACTGAACCTGATCGAGCGATTCCTTGGCTACTGCTGCTAACTGAAGCCGATCGATGGGATGAAC
>NC_041388.1:578191378-578278359 GCF_002162155.2 Triticum dicoccoides | reverse complement strand
ATTTCGACCGTAGCGCTCCAACACAAGTCCGTTTCCTCCGTTTTGCGGTATGCCACACCCCTCCCGATCAACAGGACCCCCGTTTCGACCGTAGGAGGTCCGTTTCCTCCGTTTTGCGGTACGCCACACCCCTCCCGATCAACAGGACACCCGTTTCAACCGTAGGAGGTCCGTTTCCTCCTTTTTGCGATACGCCACACCCCTCCCGATCAACAGGACCCCTGTTTCGACCATAGGAGGTCCGTTTCCTCCGTTGTGCGGTACGCCAGGCCTCATTTCCATCGCCTCTTCCGTCCAAGCCCTCCCGATGAACATGACCATGCATTCCGTTTCGACCCATGAACACGACGACGACGCTGTTTCTCCGTTCCGACCCAGCCATGTACACGAGCCCTCGCCGTACGTATGCGCGAGTAGGCGTTCGAGACCCCGCCCGTATGTACACATATGTGGCCATATTTTCTTTCTTGCACCCTGGCCGCTGTACGTACGTGTACATGCTACGTGCGTGCCTCTACTACGACATGTGCGCGCCTCTACTACGACACGTGCGCGCCTCTACATCCACCAGTATATATGTATGTACACGTTCGCGACCAGAATGACAACGCTACGTACGCTTCGACCAGGTGGGTCCCGACTGTCAGGCACTTCCTTGCGTGCAAAGGTGTAGCTGGTGGGTCCCAGCAGTCAGGGGGGAAACGTTTTTTCGTGAAATACGGTGGCCTGTGCGGTGGGTCCCTGCTGTCAGGTGGAGGAAACATTATTTTTCGCGTAATAAGGAGGCACTTCCTTGCTGCGGCCATGGACCCAGCTGTCAGCCTCTCCACGTACAGTCCACGTCCGATGGAAGTCGTTCCTTGACCACGTTAACCATGCCGCGCCGAGAGCACCAGGGCAGTGGACGACGGCGAGGCCTAGGAAGGGGACGACGCGGAGCCGGGGAAGACGCAGCAGTGGAAGCCCGCACGGAGAGGAGTACGAGGGTTCACTGGTTCGGCTGCAGTGTGAGGCTGCCGTCGCCGTAGAATAACAGGGGGTGTGGGTGAGTAGAGGGATGGCCTGGCCAGCGGTGGGAGTAGTACGGGGCGGTGAGGCCTCCGCGGCATCACAGCCGGCCACGGGAGGCAGGAGCATGCGGCACGACCGGCGCTGCTTTGGGCGGCTGGAGCAAGAAGACCAGAGGTTGAAGAAGCACTACGGCCATTGGATGCACATCGTACGGTCACTGGAGCTAGAATCGTTCATATTGACTAAAGTTGACAAAGGCCCCCGTCCCAGTCAACTTAGTAGGCCCACAAGTAAGCCTCCCAACATGGTGGGTCCCAGCTAGCAGGGGAATATTCATTTTTTTTGTGCGTAATAAGGAGGCACTTCTGGTGGGTCCGAGCTGACAGCGGGGGGAACGTTTTTTCACGAAATACGCTGGCCCGTCCGGTGGGTCCGAGCAGTCAGGGGGGCAATGTTTTTTTCGCGAAATAAGGTGGCCCGTCCGGTGGGTCCTTGCTGTAAGGTGGAGGAATAATTATTTTGCGTGTAATAAGGAGGCACTTCCTTGCGGCCGCCTAGACCCAGCTGTCAGCCTCTCCACGTATAGTACTCTTCCGATGGAAGTCGGTCATTGACCACGTTGACCACACCGCGCCGAGAGCACCAGGGCGGTGGTCTGGACGATGGCGAGGTCTAGGAAGGGGACAATGAGGAGCCGGGGAAGACGCAGCAGTGGAAGCCCGCGCGAAGAGGAGTACGAGGGTTCACGGGTTCGGCTGCGGTGTGAGGCTGCCGTCGCCGCAGAATAACAGGGGGTGTGGGTGAGTGGAGGGATGGCCTGGCCAGCGGTGGGAGTAGTATGGGGGCGGTGAGGCCTCCGCGGCAGCACAGCCGGCCACGGGAGGCAGGAGTAGGCGGCACGACCGGCGCTGCTTTGGGCGGCTGGACCAAGAATACCAGAGGTTGAGGAAGCACTACGACCGTTGGATGGACATCGTCCGGTCACTGAAGCTAGAAACGTTTATTATTGACTAAGTTGACAAAGGCCTTGGTACGCTCCAACTTAGTAGGCCCACAGGTCAGCCTCCGAAAAGGTGTGCCCCAGATGTCAGGGGGAGGAATCATTTTTTCGGCGGCCGAAGCTAAGAATATCCGAAATTGAAGAAGAAGCACGACATCCGTTGGATAGACATCCAACGGCAATTGCTGCTAGAACCGTGTGTTGACTATAATAAGTTGGCAAAGCCTTGCATACGCGTCAACTTATTTTTTTAGGGGACGTGTCACTTAGTAGGCCCACAAGTGTGTGGCAGAGAACATATAGCCCATTTACGTTTTGTAAGAATGTACTTCCCATTTTGGAATTCTAATGGAATTTACAATAGCCCATTTACAGTTTATTAAAAGTACAGCCCGTTTTCTAGCTAGGACAATGATTAATAATTTCAACCAACCGTTGAAGACAGAATTCAATAAAATTTCCCACATTTTGATGGGCTCCGAAATATTTTTATCCCGAAATTTCTAGTCAGATTAAATATAAATTTGTATTACGTAAAAATCTAACGAAACATTGCGCGCGCAACAATGAAAATTTAAGATTTCCAAAATCCATAAATAATATTTTATAAACTAATTTCGTGTTTGGTGCATTTTTTATAGTTACTGCCCAGTTTTTATAATTACATCCCATTTATTATTTTTAAAGCCCATTTTCCTGTTAAGCCTAATGCATCCCTCCTAGGAAAGATTTGCAGCCCAGCGAGTATTCCTCAAAAAGACGTATAGCTGGGCTAGCCATTTTCATCTTGAAAAAATTAGTATCTGGGCTGGATATCTGGCCTGGGCTAGACGGGCCACAGCCCGCTCAGTTAATACCCTGCTCTCCTCAATACTGCTCGAGCTGCTTGGTCCCAGCTGTCGGCCGCACCTTGTGCAATTCTCTCGTTTATATTGACTACATAGGTTGACAATGGTGTGGGACCGTGATGTCAGGAAACCAGGAGAAAGTAAAAAAAATATAGTTGTACATAATAAGGAGGCACTTGCGTACGTACGGCTATGGTCCTAGTGGGTCCCTAGTGTCATCCAGTCAAAATAAAGTCATCTCCTGAATCCTCATGTTCGTTGACGATGTTAACAATGCTCGGTGCCACGGCGAGCACAACAACTCGAAGGACAACTGAGAGGGCCTCGCGGGCCATACGGATGGTCTGATACAGCGCCCGCTACTCATTCAGGAAGCCAGGATCATCGGACACCTATGAGCACCTTCGAGAAACTGAGACGGCATGAAATGGTAAGGCCGCGCTTGGGAGCTCTGGTTTATTTCAAACCTATATTAACATACAAGTGTAATTTACTCGTCATCGAAAACAACACGTAAAATACAGGCGTAATGAAACCGAGGGCCCGAGGTCTGTAAGTAAAACCGGCGGGTTACGCGTGTAATTTGAGAGACCAGTGTATATTTTACGAGCACCGCTATATGGACGACATTACCAGATGATACATGCACGACGTGCGTATCATGCTATCCATGGGCAAGGCTGAAACAGCAGCTAACGGCTAGATTAGCAATCGTCCGAGTGTCGTTCAACGTTTTTATCGTGTGTCAAGTACTTCCGATATTTTACTAGTCAGAATCGACCAACCAAGCGCCTTCGCCCGAGACCATCTGCTTTAATTTACAAGCGTCAGTTTTACAAGCGGTTTTGGTTGGAAAACGACGATCCAATCACGGCCTAATATCATGAGTTGGTCGGAAGATCATATGGTTTCACGTCTAACCAACCCGACTTGTCGCATAGGCTATGAATGAAACATCAGACGATGAACTTCTTAAGCACAGAAACAACAGAAGAGGATGATCTTCTTAACAAGCAAATCACTGGCATTAGATCAACATGCAAAACAATACGAAGCATTATTCTCAGGAGGCACGGTGAACAGCTCGTGATGCCGCATGCCACAACATTCCAAGCTCAACTTTGCAATCAAACACAAGGCCTAGCATTACATAGACAATATTCAGAACAAACTCTTAACTAAGGAATATCTCAGCAGAGTAACTATCTACTTCTAAACTGAACACAGGAATAGGAAAAAACACTCGACGCTTCTGGCTAACATCAATGAGCAAATTTTGACAAGGTTTTCCAATTCCAATATATTAAACTAACGTCTTCTTGCTAACATCAATGATTAAACTTTGACAAGCTTTTCCCATTCAAAATATGTAATGCCTATGATCATGGAGTCCTGTCGCTTCTTGCTAACATCAATGATTAAACTTTGACAAGCTTTTCCCATTCAAAATATGTAATGCCTGTGATCGTGGAGTCCTGTCGCTTCTTGCTAACATCAATGATTAAACTTTGACAAGCTTTTCCCATTCAAAATATGTAATGCCTATGATCGTGGAGGCACTCCATGTGTTGTTAAATTGCCAATGGTCTTTGCAGACTAGTCATGTCACCGATGTCTAATAATACTCTATAAAGCTTCTCGGTCATTCCTTCTGTAATGTAGCGCAAATAGTGACTGCTTCTTTCTGCAAAGTGGAACGACCAACTGGACCCAGTAATGCAGCAGTTTGCCTTGGACACATTGGCTCCTTTTGTGCAGTTGAACTAAAATCGAAGTCGGAATAAAACCGAGCTTTAATTTTGATATCCATGTAAGCAACAAAAGGTATAAGGGAAACAATTACTGAGAAATAACGGTTGATGACTTGTACTCCCAGAAGAAAAACATCTACTGATCTACCTTATCTTAATGGGAAACAAAGCAGGAGAGTAGCAATTCTCAATCAGTGTGATTCATTCATATTAACTGAGACATTATCTTAACAATGCCTTGTTTCAAGATGTATAAAGAACGAAAAAGCAGAAAAGTATCATTCCTAAAACAATGCGACTGATTCATTTTAACAGAGACATTATCTTAACAATACCTTGGTTAAACATGTAGAAAGAACTACAAAGCAGGATAGTACCATTTGTAAAACACTGTAAGTCTGTAACTGATATATAATAACAGAGACATTATCTGAACAATACATTTCTTAAACATGTACTCCAGCCGATCCCTAACAGAAATGGTACTCCTGCTGATCCCTAACAAGTGTTTGCAGTTTTGAACTAAGATTCAGTAGTTAATTCGGAGGAAGGTCGGTACTGACCGTTCAAGACCAAGATTTGAAACAACTCATGAGGAAGATCTCACAGAGATCTCAACACATATATGGAAATCCGGTCTCATTTTGTGCAGTTCCACCAAAATTAAGCGAAGCAAAATGTCGCAATAGCAACAAGTTGAAAAGATATCCCTGTTTTAACAGAGGCAAAAAAGGAATCAATTACTGGCCAATAAAGGAGGATGAAACATGCGGCCACAAAAATGGTAATCCAACCAATCCCTAACAAGTGTTGCAGTTTTGAAATAAGATTCAGTACTTAATTCTGAGAGTGGCATCAATTACTTGCTTATAAAGGGGGTGATGCTGAATTTGTTGTAACAAAGCAACAAGGATCATGTCTGGGTTGGTCCCATTTTTGTTCACTACTTAATGGAAAAAGACAACAATACAATAGCTTCAATTCAACATTTATTTAAAACAGTACTAATACAAGTAGCACAACATCTCAAAGCACACTGCACAATCATGTGGATGAAGGCCTGTACTGACCTTTCATGAGACCAACAACGATAAAATATGAATCTGCCAACACGAATAGGAAATCCAATCTCGTTTTGTGTAGTTGCACTGAAATCAAGCAAAGTGTTTCGCGTAGCGAAGCAAAATGTCGCAATAGCAACAAGTTGAATAGATATCCCTGTTTAAACAGAGGCAAAAAAGGAATCAATTACTGGCTAATAAAGGAGGATGAAACATGCGGCCACAAAAATGGTAATCCCGCCAATCCCTAACAAGTGTTGCAGTTTTGAAATAAGATTCAGTAGTTAATTCTGAGAGTGGCATCAATTACTTGCTTATAAAGGGGGTGATGCTGAATTTGTTGTAACAAAGCAACAAGCATCATGTCTGGGTTGGTCCCATTTTTGTTCACTACTTAATGGGAAAAGACAGCAATACAATAGCTTCAATTCATCATTTATGTAAAACAGTACCTATACAAGTAGCAAAGCATCTCAAAGCACACTGCACAATCATTTGGATGAAGGCCTGTACTGACCTTTCATGAGACGACCAAGATAAAATACGAATCTACCAACACGAATAGTAAATCCAATCAAGTTTTGTGCAGTTGCACTGAAATCAAGCAATGTTGCCGGTGTGACATTTAAGTTTTCTATAGCAACAAGTTGAATAGATATCCCTGTTTTAAGAGGCAAAAAAGAAAACAATTACTAGCTAATAAAGGAGGATGAAACATGCGGCCACAAAAAGAAGCATCTACCTTATCTTGATGGAAAACAAAGTATAGGACAGTAGCATTTCTAAAACGGTTGCATTGGTTCATATTAACAGAGAAATTCTCTTAAAACAGATCAGTAATTAATTCTGAGAGTGGCATCAATTACTGGCTTATAAAGGGGGTGATGCTGAATTTGTTGTAACAAAGCAACAAGCATCATGTCTGGGTTGGTCCCATTTTTGTTCACTACTTAATGGGAAAAGACAGCAATACAATAGCTTAAATTCATCATTTATTTAAAACGGTTGGATTGTTTCATATTAACAGAGACATTCTCTTGAAACAACATTCGTTAAAAAATGTAATTTACTTTTAATAGTGGCATTGCTTCAATTTTCCAGTGGCATTCTTAGATTAACAACAGCAAAATTACTGCATGGGACATGCCAGCACCATGTGCGTCCACACGTATAAATGGGTGATGCAGAGTATGTAGCCAAGAAGCATATATGCGCTGGTCCCATATTTGTTCTCTTTGAACCTTCTTCCAATGTGAGGGCAGCAAATCTAGTCATGCACAAACTACCCGACCCCCCAGTTTCTTTCCCTTTTCAACAAAGAGATCAGTTCCTTACAGATGTGTGTACTGGGTTACCCCCTTTTTCCCTTTTCGACCTACAAAGCGGCTAGATAGCCAGTCTGTACTACTTTCCGCCCCTCCTTTCCTCATTGAACCATGTCCTAGATTCTTGCTCCATCCCACCGCACCCTTCTTTCCTCTTTGAACCAAGACCTAGATTCGACTACAGAACGAAAAAGATCCACATGCAGCTAGAGCAACGACGGTTTGAAAGAAACTTATACCTTAGGGTCGTCGGGATGTGGCAAGGCGTGCGGCGGGAGGCCGGATCTACCCACACTACGTACGATAGCAAGGAAGAAGGGGTCGGTGGCCCTCCCGCACAGGCGCTGGGTGAAAGAGAACAGCGCAGCCGGCAGTGGATTGCCTCCCTCGCCGAAGGCGATAGAGTGAACGCTGCACCTCCTCCCCTTCCTGGTGCGACGGGATACGGACGCCTCCTTCACCTGCTGTGAGGAGGGAGAGAGACAAGAGGCCAACGCAGTCTTGTTTAGATGTGGTGAAGAGAGGGTGAGAGACTGTGAATATAGCAAACCCTAGCAAATGAACGCTGAGCCTCCAGCGTGTAGCATATATGTAGTGCGGCGAGCGTGTGGAGAGTGCAAACCCTAGCGAACAAGCGCTGAGGCTCCCGCTTATATATATACTACTGTAGTACGGACTGAGCTCCGGTGCCTTCACTGCACCTGCTTTTGGCTGTATGATAGGTGAGCCAACCACATTTTGGGCCCACCTGTCGTAAATCCAAAGGCAGGTGCACTAAGTCAATGAAGGTGCGTCCATATAGTACTCTCGTGTATACGACTAAAATATAGTGGAGTGGTTTTCTTATTCTCTCCATAACAATCGTTTTAAATTGTGTAAGTACGAAACGAAACTCTTTATTTAATGTACAATGAAGAAAACTAGTACTACTTCCGATGAACTAATGATCCACGACCACGCGTCCTGGTCGCACTTCCTGTCCTTCATGTGTGGTACACTACCCTCCCTTAAGTGAACGACCATACATGCGCCAAATTATTGGAAACATGTGAGAGTGTGTACAAATAAAGAGATTTAATTTCAATTATCGGAAAGGTTTGAGAGTATTACAAAGTTTGACTTCAGTCAAATCTAATATGCAGAGTAAATAAAAATGAAGGGCTACTACGTCCATCCGGGTTTTTAGTCCACACCATTTTTAAATAAAAGTTAATAGCTGGACAAATAAAATTACAGGGGAGCTGGAGACAAAGTTGTGTGAAGGCTTAGAAATCAATACAAAACTTATGCTCTTAGTACCAACGTCGATCCTTCTTCGAGGAAACATTTGGTTCATAGCCAATTGTGTGATAAAATTGCACCAACGTGAAAGACGACTGCGTCTCCAACGCAACCAAGGTGAACTGACGAAGGATATCATCTTTGTGCGTAACAAGCAAAGAGCACTGATGGAAGATAGCTTGTTTTTCGTCGAAAATCGATCAGCTTCACCAGCCGACGCAACCATGAGGCGCAACCATGAGCATCGATAGGTCATCGTGGTGATGCATCATCCATTTGGCATCAAGTTAGGGTGAGGCACCTAAGAAGTTCGACAAATCCTCACTGTGGTCTGTTTCTTCTCAGTAATCAAGCTCGAGGAAGGAAGAACCACGTGGTAGAGGGCAGTGAGGCGGAACAACAATGGCCATCCAATTTTGTGCAGTTCCACTAAAATTGAGGAAGACATGCCCGGGTATGGAGACACGCATCGCTGTTTCCAAAAATATAAAAAAGGGTTAGCAACGACATCTTAATTGTCAATAAGAATTAATGAAAAGTACACCAACAAACAAAAGCATCATACTATCTTGATGAGAACTAAACCAGGATACCCAAGAAAAAAAGCATTTCTTCATTTAACCAGTGATAGTACTACCACCATATGGACAATGACTGCACAACCACCATGTACTTTTTGTCTAAACAACATGTATACCTCCACCGAGGCATAAATCAGGACAACTTTTTGAGTGGCATTTCCTCCATAATAGTAGTAGGTGATGTTGGACCAGCCGACGAACCCTAGCTACTATGCATGGGGAGCTGGGGAGTAGTCGCATAGAAGAAAACCCGCACGCAGCGACCTGGGGAGCTGGACAAGTACAAGAAGTTATACCTCAGGTGGGCGAGATGTCGTTTAGGCGGGCGGGCAGGATCTGCCCACACGACGGCAGCGAACAAGGGCGTGGAGGATCTTTGTCCGCGCTAGCGCCGGCTCCGAGAGGACGGTGTGCATCGGCTTCCTCCGTCGCTGACGGCGACAACGTCAACGCTGCACCTCCTCACCTCCCGCAGCAGACGGGATTCGGCCAGATCTGTGACCACCGATGAGGAGAGAGATAGAGTGGACACTGTCATCTTGTTTTGATATGGAAAGGGTGAGAGAGCGAGATGCGAGAAACTCTGTCAAACAAGAGGCTATAATGGAGTAAAAAAATCTCTCCATAGCAGTGATTTTAAATAGAATACGCACGTTCCCGGAAAAAAGAAACAAAAACTGGCGGACAATTTTTTAAGGGTCTGTCTAGGACACATCTAGATGTGACATAGTTATGTCACATATAAGTTGATGTCCACTCTGTTTGTGGTCTTTTCCTAGTTTTTTTTGTTTCTTGTTGCTACATTATATACTTGTGGGAGCTTAGATGTGATATCCTTAAATAACATCTAGATGTGAATTAGACAAACTGATTTTCTAACGTACCAAGAAAGAAAACTCGATCAAAAACACGCCCCCGCTTCCAGGTCGCGAGAGTCGTCGCGCACACACACATAGACATAGACATGCATATCCGTGTTTACGTAAAATTCCATCTCCATCTCCAATCATATTTGTCCAACTGGCACATTATTTACGTTGTTAATTATATACGCAACAATATTAACGTACATCATCTCTTGTTTGCGCATGTCTGGACCGCTGCCACGGCCGGTCCTGACCAACCCGAACCCTCTTCATCACCCGCGCGTGCTTCCCGCCCGAAACGGTCAGTGCCGCATTCATGCCCGGGCAGAGCGGACGCGACCTCTCACTGGCGCCGGCATTGAAGTGGCGTGCCGGCCGAGAGAGCGCCGCCCGCGCCGCTTCCGGGTGCATGCGGCGGCTCCGCGTTCAAAGGTCGCAATAGCCGGCTACAACATGCATGTAAAAAGTTCTTGGGAGTCCGTGCTTCAGCTAGCTGTCCTTCTCCAACTCGTCAAACTCTTCCAGTAGTGCTAGTACTCCATGGCGCGATCCATCGACAAGCAGGCGCGAAAGTTATGGTATACTACTCGGTTTGTGGTGAGTGGCATGCCGAGCGACCGTGTGAGACACGAACACGACAGATGTGATTTAAACATTGGTTTTGATCGATGGCGCGATCCAACCAAACAAAACGTTGGTTTCTCTTTGTTTCCATTTTCTCTCCGGAAAAACGGAAACTTTTCCACTCCATTTTCATTCCTATTCCAAGGTTGCCCCGTTACAACATTCCATCAAATACAAAGGAAAACTAACACGCATGCTGATGCATCTCAATGATTCACAGATCATAGCCAATATTTACTTCACAACTAAAGAAAAAAGTTGTGAGAGCGTGTACGAAATAAAAAACTACTAATGGGGTCACTACGACTTAAACCCTAAACCCTAAACATGATTTAATTACCTGGCCAGGTAGAACCTGTCGAAGGAAAGACGGCTGTCACCCTCGGATCATACGATGCTTTTGTGCAGTTCCACTAAAATCGACCTGAGCATCCCTGATGGCAAAGATATTGAAGAAGTGTCATTAGAATAATAGTACTGGCACTAGTTCATGAGACATAAACTCACCACAAGTAGAAGCCGGTAGAAGTAGAGAAAGATCGACATGGAGATGGAGCTATGGCAGTGGAGCAAGCCGGCTCCAAAAGGAAGATGGACTACCTGGGAAGTCGGGCTGTAGCTAGAAGGGCGGTTGGGACGCGGCATCGGCCCATACCACGGTGACCCCCGATTGGGACGCATCGACTGTGGGTTTTCTCCCTCGCCGATGTCGACCGCGTCTACGCAGAACATTGTTCCCTTCCCCCAGCTGTGGGATCAGGCCCGTCATTCTATGCTTGTGAAGAGAGCAACCTAAGCAAGCAGGCTTGTAGCTTAGGCTCCTGCTAGTGTATATATAGTGGTTTTCTTTTTCTCTCCATATCAACCATTTTATATTGCGTACGTGTCATTCAAGAGTGAAATGATGGTTGCTTCTTCCGACTAACTTACTGTGTGATTTGACTGCTCCTTAGTGGCCCCTACACATACTCCCCTACGTGTATGCAATAGTCACACGTACACATGGACACAAAAACACGCACGACGCCCTAATGCATGCATGTCTGAGCACACGGCGGAACACACACGGTGACGCTCAAGTGCTCAACCTACACGTGCATGCACACACATACTCAGTCAGGGTGAGCTAGTGACCGTATGAACACCGGAAAATATATAAGAGCGCAATGAGCGTATTATGAAGTCCACTGACTGTATTTTTACAAATATACAGTGACAGACAATGTATTTATCTCGTTTGAAATTAAGCCATGTTAACCGGAGAGGAGGCAGCATGGACTAGCATTACTTTACTGTGTCCCGTCAACTTGTCGAACGAGGAGAAGGTTGCAGGACGGGAGAAGCTTGCGCGCGGTGGCTCGCAGGACAAGGAGAAACTTTTGACTAATGCAAGCTCTCCCTCGCTCAGGCGGTGGACGTGCAACAGTTAATTCGGTGTCAGATTGCCAGAAGCATACTACACTATACTACTAGGAACCTGATGGAGGAGCGTCTGCACTCTTATTATAATTTTAAAATGTGATAAAGCAATCTTCAACACATTTGGTTCTCTTCGAGGGTTCTCGCATGTGATAATGGAAGTTGATTGCATGGAACACTCGCCACAATTCTCGCTTAATTCTGGCTCATATCCTGTTACAAATAGTAGCGCTCAGTAATATCTCCTCTTTTTTTATTATTCAGCATGTAAACAGGCCAGCAAACCTTGCGGCGCATCTTCGTGCGAACCGTTCTTGCTGCACTTTGAATGTGGCCGAGAGCTGGCTTGATGAAACACCTCACTTCCTACTTCTTTTTTTGGCTTCCTAGTGACCAGTGTCTTGGCTGATCATCCTAAGAATGCTTATATATGAATAAAGCTCTCTCATTTACCCGCAAAAAAGATTAAGCCATATTAACCGGAAAGGAGGGAGTATGGACTAGCACTACTTTTTGGTGTGTCCCGTCAACTCGCAGAACGAGGAGAAGCTTGCAGGACAAGGTGAAGCTTTCTTACGCCTTTTGACTAATGCAACCTACCCTCGGTGGACATGCATCAGTCCATTCGGTGTCAGATTGTCAGAGGCATACACTACAGTACCCAACATGTGGAGTACCATCATTGTTCGACTTCACGAAGGGGCGAAGAGCCAAGCGCAGTACTAGTACGCGTACTTGGTTTTGCACCTTCATACTACTCTACCCTCCGTCACAGTTTACAGGGCGCGCTTCATTATGATGCATTTCTCTCAATGCATTTCCACCACCAGAGAGACTTTAGACGCGTTTGGTTTAATGCTCAATTAATTAGGGCGTGGTAACCGCAATCAAGTCCACAATTTTCTCTCCATGTACTGTACTACTACGGAGTGCATGCATGTGTGTACCCGGGGTGGAAGCACTGCATGCATGTGTGTACACATTATTCCCTCTAGTAATAGACGCCGTGCTATAACTACCAATGCTATTTTTCAGGCCGATCGCTAGTCGCCTTGGTCCCACAATTTTTTTTCTTTTTTCTGAAGTGCGCTATATAAACAGTGACGGATGGAGTAGTATGAGCGGATTCAAAGAAGAGTGTATTGATGGTTGCTTCTTCAAAGCAACTTACAGTGGGAAAGGTGGGGCTTATGATTTGACTGCTCATTACTCACTATTAATGCGGTGCAACGACCGGGCTGAGTCTCCCATGCGGTTGTGCACTACCCCCTCGGTTCTTAAATATACTCCGGAGTATTTGTCTTTCTAAAATATGTTGAAATCTCTGTTAAGACGAATAGAATATTTAGGAATGGAGGGAGTACACATACGAAGCAAAATGAGTGAATCTGCACTCTAAAATATGCCTGTTTGAAATTTGTAAAAAGACAAATATTTAGGAACGAAGGAGTATAATTTCGTGCATGGCACATGGACCCGGATGATGAAGAGGCTTCTGGCAATGCTATCAAGCTTCCATCATTTGTTTACATAATTGATGTACTATACAAATAATTTTCTAGCGACATGAAATTGTACAATGGTGTGAGCTTTCAGCTTTTGTTTCGCGTGTCTTGCCATCGATGCTCTTTCGGAAACAAGAAAAAACTAACTTCCTTGCTAATGCATGTCAATTATTAGCAGATCAGAGATAATAATTACATCACAACTGAAGACAAAGTTGTGAGAAGGTGTTAAATTAAAATTGATCCATGCTTTCATTGGCAGCAACATCCCCCCAGCTCTGTCTAAATCAACAAGGCATGTTGGGAAAAAAGTAGCTGTCTGGAGCATGCAACATTCCGATCATTTTGTGCAGTTCCACTAAAATAATGCTGAGCGTCCCTGTTCCAAAGATATCAAGTGTGATTACGATAATAGAGGACTGCTGATGAAACAATAAACACACAAATAGAAGCCGGTCACCTTTGCGGTCTCTCTTAAGACTAACTAGTTGGAGAAGATTAGGCTCGGAGTTGGATGAGGAGGATAGAGCAAAACCAATCTCCCTTTGTGCAGTCGCACTGAAATGTAGAGACGTTGCCCGTGTGAAATTTTAGTACAACTACACAAAACACTCTTAAGAAAAAAGTGATTTGTGCAGTTCACCAAAAGGTCGCAATAGCAACGAGGTGAAATGGATAGCCCTGTTTGCAAAAAAGAGGTAGAAAGGAAACAATTACTGGCCAATAACAGTTGATGACACATGCGACGACAAAAAAGAAGCATATTCCTTGTCCTAAGGGAAGATAACAACACGGTTGTGTTTGTCTAAAACAGTGTGAGGACGAGAATGCAATATGGAAAGTACGCCGGACGAGCTACGTTTTTGGCAAAGAACTATGGAAGATCCACATGCAGCGACGTGGGAAAATGGGCAGTGGAGCAAGGCTGGAGGGGATACATGGAGGTCATCGGGATGTAACTAGGTGAGCGGCGGTGGGCGGAATCTGCGAGCAGGTGGCATAGGCCCTGCCGCGCTGGAGCTTGGTCAAAGAGAACAACGTGTACCGCAGATCGGGACGTGCTACCTCTGCACTATCGAACGGAGAAACGATGCACTTCCTTCCTTTCCCCCGGCGGACGAGATGCGGCCGAATCAGTGACCAACGGTGTGAGAGAGAGAGAGAGGCCACCGCACTCCCTTTCCCCCGGCGGACGGGATGCGGCCAGATCAGTGACCAACGATGAGAGAGAGAGGCCACCGCACTCCCTTTCCCCCGGCTGACGGGATGCAGCCGGATCAGTGACCAACGGTGAGAGAGAGAGAGAGAGGCCACCGGAGTCTTGTGTGAGATACTCTGAAGAGCGGACTACCTTTTCCTCCATAAAAATCGTTTTATATTCTGTGTACGTGCCATTGAGCGCTATAACTTTATTTAAAAATAACACGACAACGCGTCAAGTCGAACGTTGTTTCGTGCATGCGTGGTACACGACCTCCCTAGGTAAACAACCGCTACAGGCGTTCAAATTAGCACGTGGGCTGCCATTTTGTAAAGAAATGAGCTCCACCGTGTACCCGCGCGGGTGTGGCTGGGCACGAAGCGTGAGTACGTGCATGGTGCACCTATTCTCTTCTTGTATATGTACACCACCTACGTGGGGTTGTGTGAGAGAGATACAAACCTAGAGAGATATAGTGTGTGGGTTCTTGAGAGTTTTTTTTGGGGGGGGGGGGTTAATCAAAAAATTTAACATATGCAATATGTGTGAAATAGAGTCCTGGATATAACATATATATAGAGGGGGCGATCCACGAGGAGAGAGTGGAGGTATCATCGGCTTGAGGTGTCTATAGAATCGAATAGAGGGATGATGTGTGTGTGTGTGTGCGCGCGCGCGATCGATGAAGAGTGCCATCGAATTTGTGTGTGCCCACGTCAAAGATATAGAGTGGCTGGCCTACTAGAATGTGAGATGGGACATGTGCAATTTGTCTCTGTGGCATGGATACCTACCTGCAGCGCTCGACTATCGGTGTGTGGTGGGGGAAGAGGGAGGCCCAATTAACTATAGAGGTACGATGGTTGGTATATGTGTGGAGGAGGAGAGAGGCCTACCTCATGTATTAAGGAGATCGATCTGCCTCATGTATTAAGGGAGATCGATCGGCATCCATGCATATGTGCAGGAGATGAATAAGGTTGGGAGAGAGACAGAGCTAGAGTGTTGGAGGGGGTGGTAGTGGAGTTGCTTCTAACAAATGGTGGGATAGGCTTGCTAAACAAACGGAGGGCACGCCCACAATATCAATAAGAGAGGAGATGGCTGCTTGTTGTCTGTGCACGTGCGTGTGAGAGACGGGTCAGGAGGCATGCACGAATGATGAGGGGGGACGATGTGGCTGTGGTAAGCAGACATAACTACGTAGGAAGATCAATCGCCCTTTGTAAGAGAAAGGAGAGACATAACTTGTGAGGTACGTCAATCAATGGGGGGGTAGTTAAAGTCGATCTAGGTATATGTTGGGAGATCGATCGGTATACATGCATGTATCTGTTAGAAGCAAATGAGGCACGAGGAGAAGGATAGAGAGAGATGGATGCATGTAGGAGGTGGTATGAGAGGCATACTATATCAAGGGGCAGGAGTGTGCGAGTACGAGAACGATGAAAAGAGTGGTGGGAGTGAGGCATGGACGGTGACAAGAGAAGAGGGGAAGCTTGTGTTTGTGCTAGGCACACCTGGCTAGAGAGTCATATCGATCGATGTGTGCCGTAAAGAAGGAGCTGGGGGGCGTACACACACCATGGGTGAACGACCTAAAGTGAAAACACGAATTTGCATGATGGAGCTAGAGAATGCTGAGGGAGGGTGAGAGGGATGCGGGCGTGTGCATGCACAAGAGAAAGTTAGCGCTAGCTACAAAGATAAGAGGGTTGTGTGGGTGTAAAAGACGAATAGAGATCATATATACTTCATTATAAAAAGCGAATTCGGATATTTGAAGAATTTATCATAGTGTTTAAAACCGACGGATGTGTGAATATATATAACGGTGATAAACATGGTGTGGTTATGAACATGGTATACTACATTTAATATATTTTATCTCTACTCTCATAAAAAACGGAGTTGTTGATGATGGTGTGCCTGCCATCTTGCATTATAGGCCGTCTGATTTATATCTGGTGGATAGCAAGGAAACTTTGATGGTTGAAGTTGGTAACAATCATGATTGTAGATTCTTATTGAAATAGAGAAATGAATTCAAATTTAGTTCGAATTGCAGCGGTAGTATAGACATTTGGAATGCACTAAAATGTTGGTATGAGTAGGTTACATGCATTATACAGCAAGCGAAAAAATTTAATCGGACATAACATGGATTCATACTCCCTCCTTCCATCAACATAGGGCGTAATGAGATTTTTAAGACCGCCTTTGACTATTGACAAGATTAATAGTACATGACATGCACAATGTGAAAATTATATCATTGAAGGAACCTTTCACAGACGAATTTAACGGTGTGCTTTGTGTAAGTTGCATGTCATATATCATTGCTCAAATACTTGGTCAAAGTTAGCATCGAAAAACGCATTAGGCCCTATATAGATGGAAGGAGGGAGTAGCTTTGAATAGCATTTGTATAGTAAAACGGGGCAAGACTCTCTCTTTGTGTGGTGTGAATAGTTTTATTTTTTCGTTTTCTTTTTGGTTGAGGGAAGTGCGAATTGATTTGGTACGTACAAGTGCAATATTACGACACGTTAGGCTTGTCCCTAAAATTCAACCCGCGTATTGTTATATCCCGAAAATTCAGATATCATGCTTCCAAAACTGGCGCCTTCACAACCCGCGCCTTGCTATCTCGAAATTACAATGCGCGCGAAAACTCCCTCCAGCTGCCAAATCCCGACACGCGAAATCCTCCTTCTAACCCTGAGCCGAAAGCGCCGCTGGTTCAAATCGGTGGGGGGTACTTTTGTAACACACCCTACATTTTGGACAAGCGCGTTCCTAAGTCATGCTTGTTGGAAATATGCCCTAGAGGCAATAATAAAAGCATTATTATTATATTTCCTTGTTCATGATAATTGTCTTTATTCATGCTATAATTGTGTTATCCGGAAATCGTAATACATGTGTGAATGATAGACACCAACATGTCCCTAGTAAGCCTCTAGTTGACTAGCTCGTTGATCAACAGATAGTCATGGTTTCCTGACTATGGACATTGGATGTCATTGATAACGAGATCACATCATTAGGAGAATGATGTGATGGACAAGACCCAATCCTAAACATAGCATAAGATCGTATAGTTCGTTTGCTAGAGTTTTTCCAATGTCAAGTATCTTTTCCTTAGACCATGAGATCGTGTAACTCCCGGATACCGTAGGAGTGCTTTGGGTGTACCAAACGTCACAACGTAACTGGGTGACTATAAAGGTATACTACGGGTATCTCCGAAAGTGTCTGTTGGGTTGACATGGATCAAGACTGGGATTTGTCACTCCGTATGACGGAGAGGTATCACTGGGCCCACTCGGTAATGCATCATCATAATGA
This sequence comes from Triticum dicoccoides, assembly GCF_002162155.2. Lineage (NCBI taxonomy): Eukaryota > Viridiplantae > Streptophyta > Magnoliopsida > Poales > Poaceae > Triticum > Triticum dicoccoides. The sequence continues at coordinate 578,260,535 of NC_041388.1, read as the reverse complement.
GCTCAAAGTGACCAAGTGTCTGGTCATGGGATCATGCATTACGGTATGAGTAAAGTGACTTGCCGGTAAGGAGATTGAACGAGGTATTGGGATACCGACGATCAAATCTCGGGCAAGTAACATACCGATTGACGAAGGGAATTGTATGCGGGATTGATTGAATCCTCGACATCGTGGTTCATCCGATGAGATCATCGAGGAGCATGTGGGAGCCAACATGGGTATCCAGATCCCGCTGTTGGCTATTGGCCGGAGAGTCATCTCGGTCATGTCTACGTGTCTCTCGAACCCGTAGGGTCTACACACTTAAGGTTCGGTGACGCTAGGGTTGTAGGGATATGTATATGCAGTAACCCGAATGTTGTTCGGAGTCCCGGATGAGATCCCGGACGTCACGAGGAGTTCCGGAATGGTCCGGAGGTAAAGATTTATACATGGGAAGTCTTGTTTTGGTCGCCAAATAGGTTTCGCGCATTATCGGTATTGTACCAGGAGTGCCGAAAGGGGTCCGGGGGTCCACCAAGGGGGTCCACCTGCCCCGGGGGGGCACATGGGCTGTAGGGGTGTGCGCCTTGGCCTGTATGGGCCAAGGGAACCAGCCCCAAGAGGCCCATGCGCCAAGAGATAAGGGAAAGGAAGAGTCCTAAAGGGGGAAGGCACCTCCGAGGTGCCTTGGGGAGGATGGACTCCTCCCTGGCCGCACCCTTCCTTGGAGGAAGGGCCAAGGCTGCGCCCCCCTTCCCTTGGCCCTATATATAGTGGGGGGAAGGGAGGGCAGCCGCACCTAAGCCCTGGCGCCTCCCTCTCCATCTCCAACACCTCCTCCTCCTCCGTAGAGCTTTGCAAAGCCCTGACGGAGTACTGCAGCTCCACCACCACCACGCCGTCGTGCTGCTGCTGGAGCCATCTTCCTCAACCTCTCCTTCCCCTTGCTGGATCAAGAAGGAGGAGACGTCACGCTGACCGTACGTGTGTTGAACGCGGAGGTGCCGTCCGTTCGGCGCTAGGATCTCCGGTGATTTGGATCACGTCGAGTACGGCTTCCTCATCCCCGTTCTTTGAACGCTTCCGCGCATGATCTACAAAGGTATGTAGATGCAATCCGATCACTTGTTGCTAGATGAACTCCTAGATGGATCTTGGTGAAACCGTAGGAAAATTTTTGTTTTATGCAACGTTCCCCAACAGTGGCATCATGAGCTAGGTCTATGCGTAGTTCCTTTTGCACGAGTAGAACACAATTTGTTGTGGGCGTCGATGTTGTCAACTTTCTTGCCGCTACTAGTCTTATTTTGCTTCAACGGTATTGTGGGATGAAGCGGCCCGGACCAACCTTACACGTACGCTTACGTGAGACCGGTTCCACCGACTGACATGCACTAGTTGCATAAGGTGGCTGGCGGGTGTCTGTCTCTCCCACTTTAGTTGGAGCGGATTTGCTGAAAAGGGTCCTTATGAAGGGTAAATAGAAGTTGACAAATCACGTTGTGGCTTTCACGTAGGTAAGAAAACGTTCTTGCTAGAACCCTATTTCAGCCACGTAAAACTTGCAACAACAATTAGAGGACGTCTAACTTGTTTTTGCAGCAGGTGCTTTGTGATATGATATGGCCAAAGTTGTGATGAATGATGAATGATATATATGTGATGTATGAGATGTTCATGCTATTGTAATAGGAATCACGACTTGCATGTCGATGAGTATGACAACCGGCAGGAGCCATAGGAGTTGTCTTTATTTTTTGTATGACCTGCGTGTCATTGAGAAACGCCATGTAAATTACTTTACTTTATTGCTAAACGCGTTAGCCATAGTAGTAGAAGTAATAGTTGGCAAGCAACTTCATGGAGACACGATGATGGAGATCATGATGATGGAGATCATGGTGTCATGCCGGTGACAAGATGATCATGGAGCCCCAAGATGGAGATCAAAGGAGCTATGTGATATTGGCCATATCATGTCACTATTATTATTTGATTGCATGTGATGTTTATCATGTTTTTGCATCTTGTTTGCTTAGAACGACGGTAGTAAATAAGATGATCCCTCATAATAATTTCAAGAAAGTGTTCCCCCTAACTGTGCACCGTTGCGACAGTTCGTTGTTTTGAAGCACCACGTGATGATCGGGTGTGATAGATTCTAACGTTCACATACAACGGGTGTAAGACAGATTTACACATGCAGAACACTTAGGTTGACTTGACGAGCCTAGCATGTACAGACATGGCCTCGGAACACAGAAGACCGAAAGGTCGAGCATGAGTCGTATAGAAGATACGATCAACATGAAGATGTTCACCGACGTTGACTAGTCCGTCTCACGTGATGATCGGACACGGCCTAGTTAACTCGGATCATGTTATACTTAGATGACTGGAGGGATGTCTATCTAAGTGGGAGTTCATTGAATAATTTGATTAGATGAACTTAATTATCATGAACTTAGTCTAAAATCTTTACAATATGTCTTGTAGATCAAATGGCCAACGTAGTACTCAACTTCAACGCGTTCCTAGAGAAAACCAAGCTGAAAGACGATGGCAGCAACTACACGGACTGGGTCCGGAACCTGAGGATTATCCTCATAGCTGCCAAGAAAGATTATGTCCTACAAGCACCGCTAGGTGACGCACCTGTTCTCCCTGCAGAACAAGACGTTATGAACGCTTGGCAGGCACGTATCGATGACTACTCCCTCGTTCAGTGCGGCATGCTTTACAGCTTAGAGCCGGGGCTCCAAAAGCGTTTTGAGAGACACGGAGCATATGAGATGTCCGAAGAGCTGAAAATGGTTTTCCAAGCTCATGCTCGGGTCGAGAGATATCAAGTCTCCGACAAGTTCTTCAGCTGTAAGATGGAGGAAAACAGTTCTGTCAGTGAGCACATCCTCACTATGTCTGGGTTGCATAACCGCTTGACTCAGCTGGGAGTTAATCTCCCGGATGACGCGGTCATTGACAGAATCCTTCAGTCGCTTCCACCGAGCTACAAGAGCTTTGTGATGAACTTCAATATGCAGGGGATGGAAAAGACCATTCCTGCAGTATTTGCAATGCTGAAATCAGCAGAGGTAGAAGTCAAAAAGGAACATCAAGTGTTGATGGTGAATAAAACCACTAAGTTCAAGAAGGGCAAGGGTAAGAAAGCCTTCAAGAAGGACGGCAAGGGAGTTGCCGCGCCCGGCAAGCAAGCTGCCGGGAAGAAGCCAAAAAATGTACCCAAGCCCGAGACTGAGTGCTTTTATTGCAAGGGAAGTGGTCACTGGAAGCGGAACTGCCCCAAATACTTAGCGGACAAGAAGGCCGGCATCACGAAAGGTATATGTGATATACATGTAATTGATGTGTACCTTAGCAGTACTCGTAGTAGCTCATGGGTATTTGATACCGGTGCGGTTGCTCACATTTGTAACTCAAAACAGGAGCTGCGGAATAAGCGGAGACTGGCGAAGGACGAGGTGACGATGCACGTCGGGATTGGTTCCAAGGTCAATGTGATCGCCGTCGGCACGCTACCTCTACATTTACCTTCGGGATTAGTTTTAAACCTTAATAATTGTTATTTAGTGCCAGCTTTGAGCATGAACATTGTATCAGGATCTCGTTTAATTCGAGATGGCTACTCATTTAAATCCGAGAATAATGGTTGTTCTATTTATATGAGAGATATGTTTTATGGTCATGCTCCGATGGTGAATGGTTTATTCTTAATGAATCTCGAGCGTAATGCTACACATGTTCATAGTGTGAGTACCAAAAGATGTAAGATTGATATTGATAGTCCCACATACTTGTGGCACTGCCGCCTTGGTCACATAGGTGTCAAACGCATGAAGAAGCTCCATGCTGATGGACTTTTAGAGTCTCTTGATTACGAATCATTTGACACGTGCGAACCATGCCTCATGGGTAAAATGACCAAGACTCCGTTCTCAGGAACAATGGAGCGAGCAACCAACTTATTGGAAATCATACATACTGATGTGTGCGGTCCAATGAGTGTTGAGGCTCGCGGTGGCTATCGTTATGTTCTCACCCTCACTGATGACTTGAGTATATATGGGTATGTCTACTTAATGAAACACAAGTCTGAGACCTTTGAAAAGTTCAAAGAATTTCAGAGTGAGGTTGAGAATCAACGTGACAGGAAAATCAAGTTCCTGTGATCAGATCATGGAGGAGAATACTTGAGTCACGAGTTTGGCACACACTTAAGAAAATGTGGAATAGTTTCACAACTCACGCCGCCTGGAACACCTCAGCGTAATGGTGTGTCCGAACGTTGTAATCGCACTCTATTAGATATGGTGCGATCTATGATGTCTCTTACCGATTTACCGCTATCTTTTTGGGGCTATGCTTTAGAGACTGCCGCATTCACTTTAAATAGGGCTCCGTCGAAATCCGTTGAGACGACACCGTATGAATTATGGTTTGGAAAGAAACCTAAGCTGTCGTTTCTAAAAGTTTGGGGATGCGATGCTTATGTCAAGAAACTTCAACCTGAAAAGCTCGAACCCAAGTCGGAAAAATGCGTCTTCATAGGATACCCTAAGGAAACTATTGGGTATACCTTCTACCTCAGATCCGAAGGCAAGATCTTTGTTGCCAAGAATGGATCCTTTCTAGAGAAAGAGTTTCTCTCGAAAGAAGTAAGTGGGAGGAAAGTAGAACTTGATGAAGTATTACCTCTTGAACCGGAAAATGGCGCAGCTCAAGAAAATGTTCCTGAGGTGCCTACACCGACTAGAGAGGAAGTTAATGATGATGATCAAGATACTTCTGATCAAGCTCCTACTGAAATTCGAAGGTCCACAAGGACACGTTTCGCACCAGATTGGTACGACAACCCTGTCTTGGAAATCATGTTGTTAGACAACGGTGAACCTTCGAACTATGAAGAAGCGATGGCGGGCCCGGATTCTGACAAATGGCTGGAAGCCATGAAATCCGAGATAGGATCCATGTATGAAAACGAAGTATGGACTTTGACTGACTTGCCCGTAGAGCGGCGATCCATTGAAAATAAATGGATCTTTAAGAAGAGGACAGACGCGGATGGTAATGTGACCATCTATAAAGCTCGGCTTGTTGCTAAGGGTTATCGACAAGTTCAAGGGGTTGACTACGATGAGACTTTCTCACCAGTAGCGAAGCTGAAGTCCGTCCGAATCATGTTAGAAATTGCCGCATTCTATGATTATGAAATATGGCAAATGGACGTCAAAACGGCATTCCTTAATGGTTTCCTTAAGGAAGAATTGTATATGATGCAGCCGGAAGGTTTTGTCGATCCTAAGTATGCTGACAAGGTGTGCAAGCTCCAACGCTCGATTTATGGGCTGGTGCAAGCCTCTTGGAGTTGGAACATTTGCTTTGATGAGATGATCAAAGCGTTTGGGTTTATGCAGACTTATGTAGAAGCCTGTGTTTACAAGAAAGTGAGTGGGAGCTCTGTAGCATTTCTCATATTATATGTAGATGACATACTTTTGATGGGAAATGATATAGAGCTTTTGGACAGCATTAAGGCCTACTTGAATAAGAGTTTTTCAATGAAGGACCTTGGAGAAGCTGCTTATATATTAGGCATCAAGATCTACAGAGATAGATCAAGATGCCTCATAGGTCTTTCACAAAGCACATACCTTGATAAGATATTGAAGAAGTTCAATATGGATCAGTCTAAGAAGGGGTTCTTGCCTGTGTTGCAAGGTGTGAAATTGAGCTCAACTCAATGTCCGACCATGGCAGAAGATATAAAAGAGATGAGTGCCATCCCCTATGCCTCAGCCATAGGTTCTATTATGTATGCCGTGCTGTGTACCAGACCTGATGTAAACCTTGCTGTGAGTTTGGTAGGAAGGTACCAAAGTAATACTGGCAAGGAACACTGGACAGCGGTCAAGAATATCCTGAAGTACCTGAAAAGGACTAAGGAAATGTTTCTCGTTTATGGAGGTGACGAAGAGCTCGTCGTAAAAGGTTACGTCGACGCTAGCTTCGACACAGATCTGGATGACTCTAAGTCACAAACCGGATACGTGTATATTTTGAATGGTGGGGCAGTAAGCTGGTGCAGTTGCAAGCAGAGCGTCGTGGCGGGATCTACATGTGAAGCAGAGTACATGGCAGCCTCGGAGGCAGCGCATGAAGCAATTTGGGTGAAGGAGTTCATCACCGACCTAGGAGTCATACCCAATGCGTCGGGGCCGATCAAGCTCTTCTGTGACAACACTGGAGCTATTGCTCTTGCCAAGGAGCCCAGGTTTCACAAGAAGAGAAGGCACATCAAGCGTCGCTTCAACTCCATTCGTGAAAATGTTCAAGATGGAGACATAGATATTTGTGGAGGAGGAGAGAGGCCTACCTCATGTATTAAGGAGATCGATCTGCCTCATGTATTAAGGGAGATCGATCGGCATCCATGCATATGTGCAGGAGATGAATAAGGCTGGGAGAGAGACAGAGCTAGAGTGTTGGAGGGGGTGGTAGTGGAGTTGCTTCTAACAAATGGTGGGATAGGCTTGCTAGACAAACGAAGGGCACGCCCACAATATCAATAAGAGAGGAGATGGCTGCTTGTTGTCTGTGCACGTGCGTGTGAGAGACGGGTCAGGAGGCATGCACGAATGATGAGGGGGGACGATGTGGCTGTGGTAAGCAGACATAACTACGTAGGAAGATCAATCGCCCTTTGTAAGAGAAAGGAGAGACATAACTTGTGAGGTACGTCGATCAATGGGGGGGGGGTAGTTAAAGTCGATCTAGGTATATGTTGGGAGATCGATCGGTATACATGCATGTATGTGTTAGAAGCAAATGAGGCACGAGGAGAAGGATAGAGAGAGAGGGATGCATGTAGGAGGTGGTACGAGAGGCATACTATATCAAGGGGGAGGAGTGTGCGAGTATGAGAACGATGAAAAGAGTGGTGGGAGTGAGGCATGGACGGTGACAAGAGAAGAGGGGAAGCTTGTGTTTGTGCTAGGCACACCTGGCTAGAGAGGCATATCGATCGATGTGTGCCGTAAAGAAGGAGCTGGGGGGCCTACACACACCGTGGGTGAACGACCTAAAGTGAAAACACGAATTTGCATGATGGAGCTAGAGAATGCTGAGGGAGGGTGAGAGGGATGCGGGCGTGTGCATGCACAAGAGAAAGTTAGCGCTAGCTACAAAGATAAGAAGGTTGTGTGGGTGTAAAAAACAAATAGAGATCATATATACTTCATTATAAAAAAGCGAATTCGGATATTTGAAGAATTTATCATAGTGTTTAAAACCGACGGATGTGTGAATATATATAACGGTGATAAACATGGTGTGGTTATGAACATGGTATACTACATTTAATATATTTTATCTCTACTCTTATAAAAAATGGAGTTGTTGATGATGGTGTGCCTGCCATCCTGCATTATAGGCCGTCTGATTTATATCTGGTGGATAGCAAGGAAACTTTGATGGTTGAAGTTGGTAACAATCATGATTGTAGATTCTTATTGAAATAGAGAAATGAATTCAAATTTAGTTCGAATTGCAGCGGTAGTATAGACATTTGGAATGCACTAAAATGTTGGTATGAGTAGGTTACATGCGTTATACAACAAGCGAAAAAATTTAATCGGACATAACATGGATTCATACTCCCTCCTTCCATCAACATAGGGCGTAATGAGATTTTTAAGACCGCCTTTGACTATTGACAAGATTAATAGTACATGACAGGCACAATGTGAAAATTATATCATTGAAGGAACCTTTCACAGACGAATTTAACGGTGTGCTTTGTGTAAGTTGCATGTCATATATCATTGCTCAAATATTTGGTCAAAGTTAGCATCGAAAAACGCATTAGGCCCTATATAGATGGAAGGAGGGAGTAGCTTTGAATAGCATTTGTATAGTAAAACGGGGCAAGACTCTCTCTTTGTGTGGTGTGAATAGTTTTATTTTTCGTTTTCTTTTTGGTTGAGGGAAGTGCGAATTGATTTGGTACGTACAAGTGCAATATTACGACACGTTAGGCTTGTCCCTAAAATTCAACCCGCGTCTTGTTATATCCCAAAAATTCAGATATCATGCTTCCAAAACTGGCGCCTTCACAACCCGCACCTTGCTATCCCGAAATTACAACGCGCGCGAAAACTCCCTCCAGCTGCCAAATCCCGACACGCGAAATCCTCCTTCTAACCCTGAGCCGAAAGCGCCGCTAGTTCAAATCGATGGGGGGTACTTTTGTAACACACCCTACATTTTGGACAAGCGCGTTCCTAAGTCATGCTTGTTGGAAATATGCCCTAGAGGCAATAATAAAAGCATTATTATTATATTTCCTTGTTCATGATAATTGTCTTTATTCATGCTATAATTGTGTTATCCGGAAATCGTAATACATGTGTGAATGATAGACACCAACATGTCCCTAGTAAGCCTCTAGTTGACTAGCTCGTTGATCAACAGATAGTCATGGTTTCCTGACTATGGACATTGGATGTCATTGATAACGAGATCACATCATTAGGAGAATGATGTGATGGACAAGACCCAATCCTAAACATAGCACAAGATCGTATAGTTCGTTTGCTAGAGTTTTCCAATGTCAAGTATCCTTTCCTTAGACCATGAGATCGTGTAACTCCCGGATACCGTAGGAGTGCTTTGGGTGTGCCAAACGTCACAACGTAACTGGGTGACTATAAAGGTATACTACGGGTATCTCCGAAAGTGTCTGTTGGGTTGACACGGATCAAGACTGGGATTTGTCACTCCGTATGACGGAGAGGTATCACTGGGCCACTCGGTAATGCATCATCATAATGAGCTCAAAGTGACCAAGTGTCTGGTCATGGGATCATGCATTACGGTACGAGTAAAGTGACTTGCCGGTAACGAGATTGAACAAGGTATTGGGATACCGACGATCAGATCTCGTGCAAGTAACATACCGATTGACAAAGGGAATTGTATACGGGATTGATTGAATCCTCGACATCGTGGTTCATCCGATGAGATCATCGAGGAGTATGTGGGAGCCAACATGGGTATCCAGATCTTGCTGTTGGTTATTGGCCGGAGAGCGATCTCGGTCATGTCTACATGTCTCCCGAACCCGTAGGGTCTACACACTTAAGGTTCGGTGACGCTAGGGTTGTAGGGATATGTATATGCAGTAAACCGAATGTTGTTCGGAGTCCCGGATTAGATCCCCGACGTCACGAGGAGTTTCGGAATGGTCCGGAGGTAAAGATTTATATATGGGAAGTCTTGTTTTGGTCGCCGGAAAGGTTTCGCGCATTATCGGTATTGTACCGGGAGTGCCGAAAGGTGTCCGGGGGTCCACCAAGGGGGTCCACCTACCCCGGGGGGCCACATGGGCTGTAGGGGTGTGCGCCTTGGCCTGTATGGGCCAAGGGCACCAGCCCCAAGAGGCCCATGCGCCAAGAGATAAGGGAAAGGAAGAGTCCTAAAGGGGGAAGGCACCTCCGAGGTGCCTTGGGGAGGATGGACTCCTCCCTGGCCGCACCCTTCCTTGGAGGAAGGGCCAAGGCTGCGCCCCCCCTTCCCTTGGCCCTATATATAGTGGGGGGAAGGGAGGGCAGCCGCACCTAAGCCCTGGCGCCTCCCTCTCCCTCTCCAACACCTCCTCCTCCTCCTCCGTAGAGCTTGGCGAAGCCGTGACGGAGTACTGCAGCTCCACCACCACCACGCCATCGTGCTGCTGCTGGAGCCATCTTCCTCAACCTCTCCTTCCCCTTGCTGGATCAAGAAGGAGGAGACCTCATGCTGACCGTACGTGTGTTGAACGCGGAGGTGCCGTCTGTTCGGCGCTAGGATCTCCGGTGATTTGGATCACGTCGAGTACGGCTTCCTCATCCCCGTTCTTTGAACGCTTCCGCGCGTGATCTACAAAGGTATGTAGATGCAATCCGATCACTCGTTGCTAGATGAACTCCTAGATGGATCTTGGTGAAACCGTAGGAAATTTTTTGTTTTCTGCAACGTTCCCCAACAATGCTTCACCCCCTCCCATCACCCCCTTTTCGCCATTCAAAATCCCAGGCCGCCATAACCTCTCCGCTCCAGCCGCGAAACCCCACCCTCCTTCGTCCGCCACGTCACCGCTGCCCATCCGGAGCCTCTTCCCCGATGATGTCATCCACCGCAACAGCTCGACGTCCCTCGTCCACCTCCCCGGATGAGGATTCGTCGTCCATCTCGCCATCCCGCCGGTTCAGCCGCCCCGTCCTCCACCTCCAAGGAGCTGCTCCAATGATCGCCTCATCTATCGCGGCTGCTCCATCCCCACAGCGCCGCCTTAACCTGCTCCACCAAAAACCGCAACATCCTCACCGACTCCTCGGACGAAGCCGAGGCCTACTCGGCGCCACCAAAGAGGTTGTACACTCATCGCATCGCACCTTCTCCTTAACTCGACCTCTCGGCGCCGACGGTGCTCCATCCCGCACCCCCATGGAGCGGCTACCTTGAAGCTCGAGACGCGGGCGACATCTCCACTGCGGCTCTCCCCCAGTGCGAGGCCCCTTCGGCGGCGGTGGCCATACCAGTTGGATCTACTGCTGCTGCTCCGGCTCTCGCTCGATCGCTCGCTCGCCCAGCTGCTGCTGCTGCTCTCCTCCTCGCTCGTGCTGCTGCTCTGCTCCGATTAAGCCACACTTCAGTCGACTGAATTGACTTTTGGGTCAGTCGATTTTTAGGGGTTGGGGGGGCTTGCCGGAGTTAAGGAAGAACCACCCGCAGCGGGGATGGGGGCTCGTCGGAGAGGTACCCCACTATCTATCTTAGGGTTCAGGGTGGGGGGCGGGGGGCGTAGAGGGCTGGCCGGGGCGGCGGTGGCGAGTTGTTTCGGGGCGGCGAGGCGGCGCTGGGGCCGGCGGTTCGGCCGGTGGTGGCTGGCGGCTCAGGGGGATGCAGGTTGAAGATGAACTGCAGGCCCTCCCTAAACTACATGTCAAGTGCCTCTCTGCTACCATTGCGTTTAGTTTCGACAGTAGCATTCAGATTCCACAGTAAATTTCAGTTTCAATAGTTAAGTTTAGAGTCAACAATTTTTACCTCATTTGTTGTAGTCAGGTGGTTTTTGGTGATGTTAATTTTACATCCATTTTACATCATCTATTAGAGATTCTATTAGAATCTCACTTGAGATTGACGATGTCTGTCTTGTGCTGCTTCAGCCTTGACGTCTTATGGCTCACAGGAGCTGCTCCAACGACAGAACGATCCATCACAACAGAGCAGTGCCCTAGACGCCGTCTATAGATTCCTCATATCTTCCTCCACACCTCCGACAGCCACCTCTGCCTCAACTGCTTCAGCGACCAACCCAATGATGCTGAGGTCGACACGGCTACGGCAAAGAGGTTGTACACTTGTTGCATCACTTATTACTATACATTCACGTCGATCCATTAGGGCTATTTTGGTTCAACGGAAAAACATCGATCCACTAGTTGTTACCATCACTCTAGATTTTTGCATGCTCTCCTTACATAATATCACCATATTTTTTTCGTATGCATGTCAGATATTGTACACAGTCATGCTGAACATGTAGATAAAAAGAGAAGAGTTTTGCGCGGCAATACAATGTCGTGCAGACATCGCTCCATGGTGGGTTCAATGGCAAACCCTCCCCACCCCTCTCCAGATTGTAATCCAGAGGAAGATATCTGTTCTGAGGCGGATTCGGACGCCGCTGACCACTCCTATTTACCCCCCAAGGTGTTTGCTCTACCTTGGCATGATGTTAGTCATATCATGCATATGTTGCCTTGCAGTGCCTACTTTTGACATCATATATGTCATCTACTTAGTTTAGACATGTTCTATAATGCCACCTGTTTAGTTTCTATATCATATATGGGAATTATGCAGTCTCATGTCTTTTAGCCAGCCATAATATATGTGAAATGTGCAATGTCATCCTGTTTAACCAGGCATCATATATTTGAATGATATCTTGCCCTTCCTTTTCTTCATTACATTTCCATTTGTCGACAATGTTTGTACATTAAACTACTCTTCCTGTGAATCAGCCATTTGGGTGGGAGATGGAAAAATCTGGAGTGAAAACAAGGCCTTCAGAGCAGACAGTGCTACCTGTCGAAGCAGATCTCTTGTTGGGTCCCGATAGCTCCTCAGAGATGGATTCAGAGACAGATGACCAGTCCTATTCCCCCACTGAGGTGTATGCTCTAACTTGGCACGGTTATACTGTTCATGTCATGCATACAGTGTCTTGCATTGCATAGTTTAGACATCATATACACAATATTCAACACCATGTTCTTAGTTCAGACATCATATTGAATGCCCTATGTTTAGCATATAAATCACATATGTGAATTAAATGACGCGATCCTGATTACTTAGATAACATGTAGGTGAATTATGTCATGCGATCCTGTTTAGTTATTCATCATATCTTTGAATTATGTTATGCTATGCTATCCAGTTTAGATAGACATCATATATGTGAAATTATGTCATGCTATCCGTTTTAGTTAAACAATATACATGTCAACTATTTCATGCCCTCTTTTTTCCACACTATCTATTGCATCTGTCTCTCATACAATGTCTGTACATTCAACTATGTTTCCTGTTTATCAGCCATTTGAATTGGAGCGGGTGATGCCAATATCTAGCGGACTAAAAACACGGTCTTCAAATAAAACAGTGCTACCTCTTGGTGGAGATAGCACCCCGATTGTACATGCACAAGAACCAGCCCTACCACACATAACCCAAACTCTCGCAGATTGTACCCCTACTACGATGGACAGAGAACTAGCTTCACCCAATCTAACCCCAACCCCAGCCGATAGTAACCCAGTTCCTATTGACACAACACCATCTCCACCACAGAGCTCCCAAACAAGAGCAGTTAGTAAGGCAGCTCCAGTGCCCAAAGGGCTAGTACTATCACGGCGAACCCCAACTCCACCAGTTAGTACGCCTATTCCTGTGGAGGAAGCACAACCAGCTAGTCGTAGTTTAGCATCTATCGCATTTGATATTGTTAAATCGTATGTGCGTATCTTCCCATCTTGGAAATATTATACTGAAGATGAAGGAAAATGCCAGTTGCAGGTGTTTGTCCAGGAGTTATGTGTAAGTAATGTTATTCATGGCAATTACTTTGCTTCGTCCCATACATCCTACCTCCATGATGGTTATAATACAGCAAATTTTCCCATTTTTCTCTATAGAGAAGGACCGATTTGGAAACTCAGGATGAGGTAACCTGTGCTAATACCTCTGCTATCTTCAAGAATGCTTGGTGGCAATAATTACCTGAAGAAAACGTACTTCACCGGCAAAGAAACTCATCAAATTCCCTTACGTTCTCCTGAGACACATTTACTGGACGATGACTGGGAACGCCTTGTTCTGTACTGGTCCCGAACCAAGAATGTGGTAAGGTCTATGAGCTCATTTTCTATTTTTAAGTATTATATTCTTACGTTTTACTGTACTCTGTTCATGTAGAACAAGTGCCTAAACCTGAAGAACAATTGTTCTAATTTAAGATTCCATTGCTACCATAGGACATAGATATATGTTTGTTTGATGCTTTTATTATGTACTAGTACATGGAAATAGAAGACTTGGTAGTTTAATCCTGTCCACCTTACTAATGAACTAGTTCACCGAAATGAGTTTCATATAGTAGTACATGCTAAACTTGCTATGTGTCTGCTTGTTTCTTCTTTTAGAATGCTGACATAATATTGGGGAAGAGTGCCTTATTAAGCAACAATAAAGGAAGTAATGCAGATAAGGTTCAGGATAGTGACACATCCTGTCTTGGTTTATTGTTGGAGTTACTGGCCACTACCGCTTGCACAAGCTATTCAAACTCACTGTCTGAATCAGTTCGGTTTCTTGAGTCTCAACTACAAGCTGAAAGACATCGATCAGTTGTGCTGCGACAAGAAGCGGAAGGACTGCGGAAGTCCCTGGAGCATTCAGATGCATACTTTCTGGTGCAACAACAAGCATTGGAGGATTTTAGCGCCAAACATGACAAAGCTAATCAGCTTGCTAAGCTTATTGCCAGCATGGTGGATACCCAGGATAACGTTTCTTGAGCTCTTCTGAAGTTGTTTCAGTTATGCTCTTGTTTTGCTGTCGCGTTTATTTGCACTGGTGGCCAATTTTGACGGCCAGTGTATATGATATGCTGCTTTGTTCCCTATATTTGCACTGGTGGTGAACTTTGATGCCCAGTGGATGTAATATGTGTAATAGCCGTGATAGCCTAGCGTTAGTTGCTTGCTTATTTATTTCCTTGTTGTCTTGTTTATTTGTTTGCTTGTAGTCATTGCAGTTCTTTTTCCGCGGTTAACTAGTGGCTGCAATAACCTATTTTTTAAAACTAGGCCACAATAACCATGGGCTAATATTTACTGTAGTGACATTGGGCCTCCTATGGGCCGTATAAACAGTGGGCCTTTTACGGGCCGTAGAAACAGTAGGCCTTCTATGGGCCGTATCATCAATGGGCCATATACGGGTCGTATGATCGATTGGCCAAACATGGGCTAATAACATGCCTCATTATGACCGTAAACGGTCTAGAGTTGGAATCGTCCGTTCATGGGCCGACCATAACGGGCCATCGTTAATAGGCCATATTTAATGACGCTATGAAAATGGCCCAACGTATTAATGGACCACAAACGGGCCAACTGTAACCACGGGCTGAATTTGGCCCACAAGCAGAAAATGACAGTAATGGGCCGTAAGTAAACGAATGCTGGAAATGAGCCCGAGAATAAATGGGCTCTGAGAAGGCCGAAAGATAACATGGGCTGGAAACGGCCCAACGAAATAACAGGCCGTTAATGGGTATAAAGTGATACACTGTTCATTACGGGCCAGTTTCACCACGGGCCGTTAATGGGTGTAAAGTGATACACTGTTCATTACAGGCCAGTTTCACCACGGGCCGTTAATAGGCCAAGAGTTACATAGGGCCTCATATGGGCCGAAAGACGTCATGGGCCATACATGGGCTAGAAGTGAAAATGGGCTGGAATCATATTGGATGGCCCAGATGACGCTACTGGGCCTAATTCAGATAGGGCGTAACGGGCCTTGGGTTAGCGGGCTGTAAATGGGCTATATGCGAACAGGCCGTTAACAGGCTTTCCATGGGCCGGCCCGCCAGCTTTTGACCAAGTCAAATTGGCCGGCCTTTTCACAAGAATGGGCCTCTGTTGGGCCGTGCCATGTGTCGACGTATCATAGGCGCCTGTCTGACTCACTGACGAGCTAACACGTGTTTCGTCCGGCCAATAAGAATTTTACATGTGGAAATTTCCCATTGGTCGGGGCTGTTAACGGGTTATCGGATCCAAAACCCGACCCGATAGCTTAACGGCGTTCCATTACGGTGGATGCCACGTGTCGGTCACCCTTGACGAAAGCACTTCTGTGACACGTGATTTATCGTCATGGAAGTGGACACTTCCGTGATGATAATTTTGGTAATGTCATGGAACACTTCTACGACAGCACAGGTATGACTGTCTTGATTCTGTCATAAATTTGTCATGGATGTACATGCATGACAAAAAATGTGACCTACTGTGACAAACACGTATCATCACGGAAGTGTATTTTTTTGTAGTGTTATGGTGTACGGCGCAGAGGCGGTTCTGCCCTGCGACATAATTCATGACTCACCTCGAGTGCGCATGTACAAAGAAAGAGAAGCCGAGCTCGATCGGTAGGACAGTCTGGACACCATGGAGGAGGAGCGCGACGTGGCAAAAGCCCGTTCCGCATTCTATCAGCAACAGGCTCGAAGATACCAAAGCAGAGAAGTACGGGCCAAAACTTGTAACGTTGGCAAGCTAGTTCTACGCTAGCAGAAAAAGACCAAGCTCGAGCCCAAATGGGAAGGTCCCTTCATTATTGACCAAGTTCTGACCGGTGGAGCATACCGTCTGCGGGATGGATCGAATAATCGACTTGAGTCGAACCCATGGAACACATCCAGGCTCCGAAGATTCTACGCCTAGTGCCGGACTCTATGTTTGTCTCCTTCCTCTGTCCATTTTTTGCATATACATTATCTGTCTTTTCTCTCTTTCTTTCTTTTATTCTTTCTCAAGGCCTTCAAGGGCCAACTTGTGCCTTGCTCGCACACTATTGATGCGCTAACCGCGCTCATCATACTTGGGGGCTTCTTACACAGAAGCTTAATTATTTATCTAGGCTTCATGCCCCACACATGTGTTATTCTTCCGCATGTACCTTTTCTTCGCCATTATATGCATTGATATGACTTAAGTTTTGGCCAAGCTGGGTTGCCTGGCTCTTGTATTTATGCCCTACGTTCTCGTTAATTCAGCTAGGGCATAAGGGGAGCACCTCTACGATTGTTACTGCCGGGTCAGCCGGATGTGTACCTCAGACTGGGTGAAGCCGAAAGCTAGCGTTCTTAAGGGAATATTCGGTCGGTGAACAAAAGATGATTTTTTCCATATGTGCCCCCCAAATGTTTTTGCCTGCGTCTCCTCTCGCAGTCCGGACATGCACTTTAGGGCATGCGTACCCAGGGAAAGGAACCCTTAACGGAACTATTCTCCCTGGAAGATGTTTCTTACTACCCATGTAATATAACATAACTAGTTGGGTACTTGTCTGTTCAAGCACTAATGACCCCTACGCCTGGTTTCCACGCATACCCCGGTTCTTATATAATTGAGCGGGTATTCGGATACACTCCGGACTATCAGGTCCCGAGGTTGAAGCGAAAAGGTCCGCCATGACAAATGATTTACAATCCGGCTAGAAGGCATTATACATGTCACTTTAATTACATAGTCATGTAGACTGACTAAATTCCTCTTCTATACCATCTAACATGCTGTCTAGCCTACAATCCTGTTGGGAATACTTTGCGGCTAATTCTACTTGCCCATATACTAAGCTAATGGGGATCTCTTTCCCATTGGGCCCCATAGGTCCAACCTCGGCCATCTGGTTTGGGTCAGCCTTGGTATACCGCATCTTCACCATGGCCCAGGCTTCCCTGGCACCTTAACGGCAGGCCGATATCTTCCATAATCGGAAGCGCCGCCGTGCTCCCTTGAGCTTCTCCGCAAGCTCTCCAATGCCTGCTGGCAGGGAGACGGATGGCCACAAGGCCTGGGCAATACTTTGCATCACCTGTCGAACTTGTTCATGCAGCTGTGAGAGCTCGGGTACAAGATCACCTGCAGACCCGGGCATCTCCTCCGCGGGATGACCCGTCAGCATACCACTAGACATAACTCTGTTAACCGGTTTCTTCGCCACACTCTTTTAAGGGTTCGTTCAAGCACTTACTGAAAATGCCGCATCGAAGCCGCTTATTCTCCTTCACGGAGTCCGCAAGCTAGGCTCGAACATCTTTCAGTTCCACGCTCAGCTTGGTATTGGCGTCTTGGAGATTGTTTTTCTCCCGCATGACCTTAGTCAGCACGCGTTCGCCAGCCTTTAGCTGACGTACGACATGTCGGTCCTCCGGATTCTCTCCGGAGTCATCTACAATATCTATTGTTAGATCTGCAGCCATGCCGCACACTATATGGTACCTATCATTCTTTGAAACAAATGTTACTTGCTGGGGACTTTTCAGGTTCCTTCAATGCGGCAACGGCGACCCGAAGTTGGGTCTTGCATATTCCAGCTCCTGTGGCAGTCGAGTATTCTTCTCTGTAAGAACCTGCACAATAAATGATCCTTAAATCAGTTGTGCCAACTGTTTCAAGTCTCAGGGTCTACTGATATATGTACACTCATCAGATTTTCTTACCTGTACATCCTTTACATACTGGTCCGTGGCTCTGGCTATACCATTTTGAGCAGCACGGATGTACGCATCTCCTGACTTGAATGCATCAAACGCCTCTCGGGAGAAACAAGCGTCACGGAGTACGGCTCGGCGACGCCTGTGATTCATGGCACTCTCCACTTTGGAATTTGTAGCGGAAATCTTATCTGCATCCTCTGTAGAAGGAGCATCCGGCGTGCGCCTCATGTTAGCTTCCGCCTCTGTGTCCGGCCCTGGAGTCCGACTGGTAGAGGCGTGATCGGCGACCTCTCCGGATATTGTTTGGCGAGCGTTCTTCCTTCTAGGAAACACGGGTGTTATTATGTCTTTAAAGATGACAACCACGGAGTGAGGTGTTGCATCATACCTCTACGCCGGCGTCTCCGTCCGGACCGCGTTCCTTTTTAGCCTGTCCGGCTTTGAAACCCCTTGCTGGCAAGTCGCCGTGGGATCGGCATGGCGTCCCGAGGGCCTTTCCTATAAAACACCGTCCGTATACGGTAGGTGAAGCGCATAAAAGGAAATCCTTTTCAAAGGTTGGGACTCCGGTCTCATTTACCTGTGAGGATGGGAGTAGCCCAGGGTAGTCGGCTATAATGCCCACCATGGCGTCATCACAGCTTAGCTGATAGAAAATTCTATCAATCAGCTCCACGAATATGTCCGGATCCTCTGTGAGGCCGGGGTCGAGGACCAGTTCAGGATCCTCCGGTTGTGGAGGTGGGCTATTAATCTCCCCTACCGCCTTACGCAGTTCCTGCGATGAAACGACAAGGTAAATATTTATCACGAAAACAAGGGTAGGATGGAAGTGAAAAGAGCGGAAGCTCACCCAACTTCGAGGGTTGTTCATGGAGAATCCATCCCGTGGCTTGATGCGGAGGAACTCCTCTTCTTCCCCCTTATACAGATCGGATAGAATTTTTGCTAGAATAGCAACTGAGTCCGGTCCCTTGCACCCGCAGCAAGTGGCATCATCTTCCCCGTTGAAGTGCCACATGGGGTGGCCTCGATATAGAAGTGGCTGCACCCCCTGCATAATGCATATTGCCATAATCTCGGTTATGGTCAGTCCTGATTTGGCCAGCAACTTTATCCGGCCCATCAGATAAAATACGTCTCTATCATCTTCCTCCTGTGGGCTCCGTGGGCGCCAGCTTAGGCGTTTCTTCAAAGGGGCGTTGTCGAACTCAAGAAGACCAATCCGGATAGGATCCGGGAGAGGAACATCCTCCATATAAAACCACTCCGAAGGCCAGTCCTCGGACGTCTTCTTCGGGGTACCGGATAGGTATCCGGTCCCGGTGATGCGCCATACTTCGGCTCCGCCCACTTGATATATTGATCCCCTCTGTGTATGGGTCACAAGGCAGAACAACTTCTTCCACAGCGCGAAATGAGCTTCGCAACCCAGAAATAGCTCGCAAAGGGCTACGTAACCAGCGATGTGCAGTATGGAGGCAGGGGTGAGGTTGTGCAACTGGAGGCCATAGAACTCCAGGAGCCCTCGGAGAAATGGATGGATTGGAAATCCGAGTCCCCTTAACAAATAAGGGACAAGGCATACCTGCTCTCCCTTAGAGGGGTTGGGAAAGCTCTCCGCTTGCTCCCCGCCATTATAGGTGGCGAGCCCGGCTCGAACCAGGACCATATACGCTGGAGGGAGGAATCCCTGGGTCTGTAGCTTCACTAATTGGCTGTGCAGGACGGAACACCTCTCCCAATCTCCGGGCTTGGGGCTGCGGGAGCGAGAGGAGGAGCTGCACTGGCCGGCCATGTTGGGATGGATTTTTTTGGGCGCGCTCCGATGAATGCTCGCTGAGGGAGGATGGTGTGGTTTGGATCCGAGGATCCTCGTCTCTTTAATAGACAGTTCATTCATATAGATGGGGTGGTAAATGTAAAAACACCCTGGCTCCTCACATTCACTTGACACGTGGAAGATGGCCATTATTGGACGCAGAAGCCAAGAAGCGCAACATTTACGAGAAGCCGGACACTATTTAACAGGTACTCCGAGTTTGAAGAAGAACCCGCCT
Organism: Triticum dicoccoides; assembly: GCF_002162155.2. Classification (NCBI taxonomy): domain Eukaryota; kingdom Viridiplantae; phylum Streptophyta; class Magnoliopsida; order Poales; family Poaceae; genus Triticum; species Triticum dicoccoides. The sequence goes on along the minus strand of NC_041388.1, from coordinate 578,240,633 downwards.
TGCAATGCCAAAGACAATCTGCGCGCCGGACTCATTGTCATTGAAGCCTGGTTTGGGGGCTACTGAGGGAGTCCTGGATTAGGGGGTATCCGGACAGCCGGACTATATCCTTTGGCCGGACTGTTGGACTATGAAGATACAAGATTGAAAATTTCGTCCCGTGTCCGGATGGGACTCTCCTTGGCGTGGAAGGCAAGCTTGGCAGTACAGATATGTAGATCTCCTTCCTTGTAACCGACTCTGTGTAACCCTAGCCCCCTCCAGTGTCTATATACACCAAAGGTTTTAGTCCGTAGGACCAAGAACAACAATCATACCATAGGCTAGCTTCTAGGGTTTAGCCTCTCTGATCTCGTGGTAGATCAACTCTTGTACTACTCATACTATCAAGAACAATCAAGCAGGACGTAGGGTATTACCTCCATCAAGAGGGGCCGAACCTGGGTAAACATCGTGTCCCCTGCCTCCTGTTACCATCCGCCTTAGACGCACAGTTCGGGACCCCCTACCCGAGATCCGCCGGTTTTGACACCGACAGGGAGTATAAACTTTACCATTCTGTTTGGGAACCGCCTATAATGTGTGTAGCATGGAAGATATCGCCATCTCTTGGTTGTTATGTTGAGAATGAAAGTATACCGCTCAAAATATTATTCATCTCTATTTCAAAACCGAGCTTTGGCACCTCTGCAAATCCCTGCTTCCCTCTGCGAAGGGCCTATCTATTTACTTTCATGTTGAGTCATTATCTTCTTATTAAAAAGCACCAGCTGGAGAGCACTGCTGTCATTTGCATTGATTACTGTTAGTTTACATTGAGTATGACTTGACTGGATCTCTTTTACCATGAATTACAATGTCTAGTCAGTCCTTGATCTTTAAAGGTGCTCTGCATTTATGTTTTGCGGTCTCAGAAAGGGCTAGCGAGATACCATCTTGTTATATCATATCATGACTGTCTTGAGAAAGTGTTGTCATCCGAGATTTATTATTATTGCTCGCTAGTTGATTATGCCATTGATATGAGTAAACATGAGACCTATGCATTATTGTGAGTATGGTTAGTTCATAATCTTTGCTGAAAACTTGAATGCTGGCTTTACATATTTACAACAACAAGAGCAAACCGAGTTTGTAAAAGTTTTTCTTTATCACTTCCAGTTTATCAACTGAATTGCTTGAGGACAAGCAAAGGTTTAAGCTTGGGGGAGTTGATACGTCTCCGTCGTATCTAATTTTCCAAACACTTTTGCCCTTGTTTTGGACTCTAATTTGCATGATTTGAATGGAACAAACCCGGACAGACGCTGTTTTCAGCAGAATTGCCATGGTGTTATTTATGTGCAGAAACAAAAGTTCTTAGAATGACCTGAAACTTCCGGGAACGTATATTTGGAAATAATAAAAAATCCTTGAAAAAGATGAAGACCAGGGGCCCCACACCCTAGCCACCAGGGTGGGGGGCGAGCCTGCCCCCCTAGGGCACGCCCCCTACCTCGTGGGCCCCCTGTGTTGGGGAACGTAGCAGAAAACAAAAATTTTCCTACGGTTTCACCAAGATCCATCTAGGAGTTCATCTAGCAACGAGTGATTAGATGCATCTACGTACCTCGTAGATCGCGAGCGGAAGCGTTCAAAGAACGGGGATGATGGAGTCATACTCGACGTGATTCGAATCACCGAAGATCCTAGCACCGAACGGACGGCACCTCCGCGTTCAACACACGTACGGAACAGCGTAACGTCTCCTCCTTCTTGATCCAGCAAGGGGGGAGGAGAGGTTGAGGGAGATGGCTCCAGCAGTAGCACGACGGCGTGGTGGTGATGGAGCTGCAGTACTCCGGCAGGGCTTCGCTAAGCACTATGGAGGAGGAGGAGGTGTTGGAGAGGGAGAGGGAGGCACCAAAGGAAAAGGTAAGAAGTCCTCCATCTCCCCCACTATATATAGGAGGGACAGGGGGGGCGCCGGCCCTAGGAGATCTAATCTCCTAGGGGGTGCGGCCAAGGGGAGGAATCCCTCCTCCCCAAGGCACCTAGGAGGTGCCTTCCCCTCCTAGGACTCTTCCCTCCTTGAAACCCTAGGCGCATGGGCCTCTTGGGGCTGGTGCCCTTGGCCCATGTAGGCCAAGGCGCACCCCCTACAGCCCATGTGCCCCCCCGGGACAGGTGTCCCCACCCGGTGGACCCCCGGGACCCTTCCGGTGGTCCCGGTACAATACCGGTGACCCCGAAACTTGTCCCGATGCCCGAAATAGCACTTCCTATATATAATTCTTTACCTCCGGACCATTCCAGAACTCCTCGTGATGTCAGGGATCTCATCTGGGACTCCGAACAACATTCGGGTTACTGCATATACATATCCCTACAACCCTAGCGTCACCGAACCTTAAGTGTGTAGACCCTACGGGTTCGGGAGACATGTAGACATGACCGAGATCGCTCTCCGGTCAATAACCAACAGCGGGATCTGGATACCGATGTTGGCTCCCACATACTCCTCGATGATCTCATCGGATGAACCACGATGTCGAGGGTTCAATCAATCACGTATACAATTCCCTTTGTCAATCGGTATGTTACTTGCACGAGATCTGATCGTCGGTATCCCAATACCTTGTTCAATCTTGTTACCGGCAAGTCACTTTACTCGTACCGTAATGCATGATCCCATGACCAGACACTTGGTCACTTTGAGCTCATTATGATGATGCATTACCGAGTGGGCCCAGTGATACCTCTCTGTCATACGGAGTGACAAATCCCAGTCTTGATCCGTGCCAACCCAACAGACACTTTCGGAGATACCCGTAGTATACCTTTATAGTCACCCAGTTACGTTGTGACGTTTGGCACACCCAAAGCACTCCTACGGTATCCGAGAGTTACACGATCTCATGGTCTAAGGAAAGGATACTTGACATTGGAAAACTCTAGCAAACGAACTATACGATCTTATGCTATGTTTAGGATTGGGTCTTGTCCATCACATCATTCTCCTAATGATGTGATCTCGTTATCAATGACATCCAATGTCCATAGTCAGGAAACCATGACTATCTGTTGATCAACGAGCTAGTCAACTAGAGGCTTACTAGGGACATGTTGGTGTCTATTATTCACACATGTATTACGATTTCCGGATAACACAATTATAGCATGAATAAAGACAATTATCATGAACAAGGAAATATAATAATAATGCTTTTATTATTGCCTCTAGGGCATATTTCCAACAGTCTCCCACTTGCACTAGAGTCAATAATCTAGTTACATTGTGATGAATCGAACACCCATGGAATTTTGGTGTTGATCATGTTTTGCTCTAGGGAGAGGTTTAGTCAACAGATCTGCTACATTCAGGTCCGTATGTACTTTACAAATATCTATGTCTCCATCTTGAACATTTTCACGAATGGAGTTGAAGCGACACTTGATGTGCCTTGTCTTCTTGTGAAACCTAGGCTCCTTGGCAAGAGCAATAGCTCCAGTGTTGTCACAGAAGAGTTTGATTGGCCCCGACGCATTGGGTATGACTCCTAGGTCGGTGATGAACTCCTTCACCCAAATTGCTTCATGCGCTGCCTCCGAGGCTGCCATGTACTCCGCTTCACATGTAGATCCCGCCACGACGCTCTGCTTGCAACTGCACCAGCTTACTGCCCCACCATTCAAAATATACACGTATCCGGTTTGAGACTTAGAGTCATCTAGATCTGTGTCGAAGCTAGCGTCGACGTAACCCTTTACGACGAGCTCTTCGTCACCTCCATAGACGAGAAACATTTCCTTAGTCCTTTTCAGGTACTTCAGGATATTCTTGACCGCTGTCCAGTGTTCCTTGCCGGGATTACTTTGGTACCTTCCTACCAAACTTACGGCAAGGTTTACATCAGGTCTGGTACACAGCATGGCATACATAAAAGAACCTATGGCTGAGGCATAGGGGATGACACTCATCTCTTCTATATCTTCTGCCGTGGTCGGACATTGAGCCGAGCTCAATTTCACACCTTGCAACACAGGCAAGAACCCCTTCCCCTTCTTAGACTGATCCATATTGAACTTCTTCAATATCTTATCAAGGTATGTGCTTTGCGAAAGACCTATGAGGCATCTTGATCCGTCTCTATAGATCTTGATGCCTAATATATAAGCAGCTTCTCCAAGGTCCTTCATTGAAAAACTCTTATTCAAGTAGGCCTTAATATTGTCCAAGAGTTCTATATCATTTCCCATCAAAAGTATGTCATCTACATATAATATGAGAAATGCTACAGAGCTCCCACTCACTTTCTTGTAAACGCAGGCTTCTCCATAAGTCTGCGTAAACCCAAACGCTTTGATCATCTCATCAAAGCGAATGTTCCAACTCCGAGATGCTTGCACCAGCCCATAAATCGAGCGTTGGAGCTTGCACACCTTGTCAGCATTCTTAGGATCGACAAAACCTTCTGGCTGCATCATATACAATTCTTCCTTAAGGAAACCATTAAGGAATACCGTTTTGACGTCCATCTGCCATATTTCATAATCATAAAATGCGGCAATTGCTAACATGATTCGGACGGACTTCAGCTTCGCTACCGGTGAGAAAGTCTCATCGTAGTCAACCCCTTGAACTTGTCAATAACCCTTAGCGACAAGCCGAGCTTTATAGATGGTCACATTACCATCCGCGTCTGTCTTCTTCTTAAAGATCCATTTATTTTCTATGGCTCGCCGGTCAACAGGCAAGTCAGTTAAAGTCCATACTTCGTTTTCATACATGGATTCTATCTCGGATTTCATGGCTTCTAGCCATTTGTCGGAATTCGGGCCCGCCATCGCTTCTTCATAGTTCAAAGGTTCACCGTTGTCTAAGAACATGATTTCCAAGACAGGGTTGCCGTACCACTCTGGTGCGGAACGTGTCCTTGTGGACCTTCGAATTTCAGTAGGAGCTTGATCAGAAGTATCTTGAACATCATCGTTGACTTCCTCTCTAGTCGGTGCAGGCACCTCAGGAACATTTTCTTGAGTTGTGCCATTTTCCGGTTCAAGAGGTAATACTTCATCAAGTTCTACTTTCCTCCCACTTACTTCTTTCGAGAGAAACTCCTTCTCTAGAAAGGATCCATTCTTGGCAACAAAGATCTTGCCTTCGGATCTGAGGTAGAAGGTATACCCAATAGTTTCTTTAGGGTATCCTACGAAGACGCATTTTTCTGACTTGGGTTCGAGCTTTTCAGGTTGAAGTTTCTTGACATAAGCATCGCATCCCCAAACTTTTAGAAACGACAGCTTAGGTTTCTTCCCAAACCATAATTCATACGGTGTCGTCTCAACGGATTTCGACAGAGCCCTATTTAAAGTGAATGCGGCAGTCTCTAAAGCATAACCCCAAAAAGATAGCGGTAAATCGGTAAGAGACATCATAGATCGCACCATATCTAATAGAGTGCGATTACGACGTTCAGACACACCATTACGCTGAGGTGTTCCAGGAGGCATGAGCTGTGAAACTATTCCACATTTTCTTAAGTGTGTGCCAAATTCGTGACTCAAGTATTCTCCTCCACGATCTGATCGTAGGAACTTGATTTTTCTGTCACGTTGATTCTCAACCTCACTCTGAAATTCCTTGAACTTTTCAAATGTCTCAGACTTGTGTTTCATTAAGTAGACATACCCATATCTACTCAAGTCATCAGTGAGGGTGAGAACATAACGATAGCCACCGTGAGCCTCAACACTCATTGGACCGCATACATCAGTATGTATGATTTCCAATAAGTTGGTTGCTCGCTCCATTGTTCCTGAGAACAGAGTCTTGGTCATTTTACCCATGAGGCATGGTTCGCACGTGTCAAATGATTCGTAATCAAGAGACTCTAAAAGTCCATCAGCATGGAGCTTCTTCATGCGTTTGACACCTATGTGACCAAGGCGGCAGTGCCACAAGTATGTGGGACTATCATTACCAATCTTATATCTTTTGGTACTCACACTATGAATATGTGTAGGTACACATTACGCTCGAGATTCATTAAGAATAAACCATTTACCATCGGAGCATGACCATAAAACATATCTCTCATATAAATAGAACAACCATTATTCTCGGATTTAAATGAGTAGCCATCTCGAATTAAACGAGATCCTGATACAATGTTCATGCTCAAACTTGGCACTAAATAACAATTATTGAGGTTCAAAACTAATCCCGTAGGTAAATGTATAGGTAGCGTGCCGACGGTGATCACATCGACCTGGGAACCATTCCCGACGCGGATCGTCACCTCATCCTTCGCCAGTCTCCGCTTATTCCGCAGCTCCTGCTTTGAGTTACAAATGTGAGCAACTGCACCGGTATCAAATACCTAGGAGCTACTATGAGTACTGGTAAGGTACACATCAATTACATGTATATCACATATACCTTTTGTTTTTGCCGGCCTTCTTGTCTGCAAAGTATTTGGGGCAGTTCCGCTTCCAGTGACCACTTTCCTTGCAATAAAAGCACTCAGTCTTGGGCTTGGGTCCATTCTTTGGCTTCTTCCCGGCAGCTTGCTTGCCAGGCGCGGCAACTCCCTTGCCGTCCTTCTTGAAGGCTTTCTTACCCTTGCCCTTCTTGAACTTAGTGGTTTTATTCACCATCAACACTTGATGTTCCTTTTTGACTTCTACCTCTGCTGATTTCAGCATTGCAAATACTTCAGGAATGGTCTTTTCCATCCCCTACATATTGAAGTTCATCACAAAGCTCTTGTAGCTCGGTGGAAGCGACTGAAGGATTCTGTCAATGACCGCGTCATCCGGGAGATTAACTCCCAGCTGAGTCAAGCGGTTATGCAACCCAGACATAGTGAGTATGTGCTCACTGACAGAACTGTTTTCCTCCATCTTACAGCTGAAGAACTTGTCGGAGACTTGATATCTCTCGACCCGAGCATGAGCTTGGAAAACCATTTTCAGCTCTTCGGACATCTCATATGCTCCGTGTCTCTCAAAACGCTTTTGGAGCCCCGGCTCTAAGCTGTAAAGCATGCCGCACTGAACGAGGGAGTAGTCATCGATACGTGCCTGCCAAGCGTTCATAACGTCTTGTTCTGCAGGGAGAACAGGTGCGTCACCTAGCGGTGCTTGTAGGACATAATCTTTCTTGGCAGCTATGAGGATAATCCTCAGGTTCCGGACCCAGTCCGTGTAGTTGCTGCCATCGTCTTTCAGCTTGGTTTTCTCTAGGAACGCGTTGAAGTTGAGTACTACGTTGGCCATTTGATCTACAAGACATATTGTAAAGATTTTAGACTAAGTTCATGATAATTAAGTTCATCTAATCAAATTATTCAATGAACTCCCACTTAGATAGACATCCCTCCAGTCATCTAAGTATAACATGATCCGAGTTAACTAGGCCGTGTCCGATCATCACGTGAGACGGACTAGTCAACGTCGGTGAACATCTTCATGTTGATCGTATCTTCTATACGACTCATGCTCGACCTTTCGGTCTTCTGTGTTCCGAGGCCATGTCTGTACATGCTAGGCTCGTCAAGTCAACCTAAGTGTTCTGCATGTGTAAATCTGTCTTACACCCGTTGTATGTGAACGTTAGAATCTATCACACCCGATCATCACGTGGTGCTTCAAAACAACGAACTGTCGCAACGGTGCACAGTTAGGGGGAACACTTTCTTGAAATTATTATGAGGGATCATCTTATTTACTACCGTCGTTCTAAGCAAACAAGATGCAAAAACATGATAAACATCACATGCAATCAAATAATAATAGTGACATGATATGGCCAATATCACATAGCTCCTTTGATCTCCATCTTGGGGCTCCATGATCATCTTGTCACCGGCATGACACCATGATCTCCATCATCATGATCTCCATCATCGTGTCTCCATGAAGTTGCTTGCCAACTATTACTTCTACTACTATGGCTAACGCGTTTAGCAATAAAGTAAAGTAATTTACATGGCGTTTCTCAATGACACGCAGGTCATACAAAAAATAAAGACAACTCCTATGGCTCCTGCCGGTTGTCATACTCATCGACATGCAAGTCGTGATTCCTATTACAATAGCATGAACAGCTCATACATCACATATAGATCATTCATCATTCATCACAACTTTGGCCATATCATATCACAAAGCACTTGCTGCAAAAACAAGTTAGACGTCCTCTAATTGTTGTTGCAAGTTTTACGTGGCTGAAGTAGGGTTCTAGCAAGAACGTTTTCTTACCTACGTGAAAGCCACAACGTGATTTGTCAACTTCCATTTACCCTTCATAAGGACCCTTTTCATCGAATCCGCTCCAACTAAAGTAGGAGAGACAGACACCCACCAGCCACCTTATGCAACTTGTGCATGTTAGCCGGTGGAACCGGTCTCACGTAAGCGTACATGTAAGGTTGGTCCGGGCAGCTTCATCCCACAATACCGTTGAAGCAAGATAAGACTAGTAGCGGCAAGAAAGTTGACAACATCAACACCCACAACAAATTGTGTTCTACTCGTGCAAGAGAACTACGCATAGACCTAGCTCATGATGCCACTATTGTGGAACGTAGCAGAAAACAAAAATTTTCCTACGGTTTCACCAAGATCCATCTAGGAGTTCATCTAGCAACGAGTGATTAGATGCATCTACGTACCTCGTAGGTTGCGAGCGGAAGCGTTCAAAGAACGGGGATGATGGAGTCGTACTCGACGTGATTCGAATCACCGAAGATCCTAGCACCGAACGGACGGCACCTCCGCGTTCAACACACGTACGGAACAGCGTAACATCTCCTCCTTCTTGATCCAGCAAGGGGGGAGGAGAGGTTGAGGGAGATGGCTCCAGCAGCAGCACGACGGCGTGGTGGTGATGGAGCTGCAGTACTCCGGCAGGGCTTCGCTAAGCACTATGGAGGAGGAGGAGGTGTTGGAGAGGGAGAGGGAGGCACCAAAGGAAAAGGTAAGAAGTCCTCCATCTCCCCCACTATATATAGGAGGGCCAAGGGGGGGGCGGCCCTAGGAGATCTAATCTCCTAGGGGGGTGCGGCCAAGGGGAGGAATCCCTCCTCCCCAAGGCACCTAGGAGGTGCCTTCCCCTCCTAGGACTCTTCCCTCCTTGAAACCCTAGGCGCATGGGCCTCTTGGGGCTGGTGCCCTTGGCCCATGTAGGCCAAGGCGCACCCCTTACAGCCCATGTGGCCCCCCGGGACGGGTGGCCCCACCCGGTGGACCCCCGGGACCCTTCCGGTGGTCCCGGTACAATATCGGTGACCCCGAAACTTGTCCCGATGCCCGAAATATCACTTCCTATATATAATTCTTTACCTTCGGACCATTCCGGAACTCCTCGTGACGTCCAAGATCTCATCCGGGACTCCGAACAACATTCGGGTTACTGCATATACATATCCCTACAACCCTAGCGTCACCGAACCTTAAGTGTGTAGACCCTACGGGTTCGGGAGACATGTAGACATGACCGAGATCGCTCTCCGGTCAATAACCAACAGCGGGATCTGGATACCCATGTTGGCTCCCACATACTCCCCGATGATCTCATCGGATGAACCACGATGTCGAGGATTCAATCAATCCCGTATACAATTCCCTTTGTCAATCGGTATGTTACTTGCACGAGATCTGATCGTCGGTATCCCAATACCTCATTCAATCTCGTTACCGGCAAGTCACTTTACTCATACCGTAATGCATGATCCCGTGACCAGACACTTGGTCACTTTGAGCTCATTATGATGATGCATTACCGAGTGGGCCCAGTGATACCTCTCTGTCATACGGAGTGACAAATCCCAGTCTTGATCCGTGTCAACCCAACAGACACTTTCGGAGATACCCGTAGTATACCTTTATAGTCACCCAGTTACGTTGTGACGTTTGGCACACCCAAAGCACTCCTACGGTATCCGGGAGTTACACGATCTCATGGTCTAAGGAAAGGATACTTGACATTGGAAAACTCTAGCAAACGAACTATACGATCTTGTGCTATGTTTAGGATTGGGTCTTGTCCATCACATCATTCTCCTAATGATGTGATCTCGTTATCAATGACATCCAATGTCCATAGTCAGGAAACCATGACTATCTGTTGATCAACGAGCTAGTCAACTAGAGGCTTACTAGGGACATGTTGGTGTCTATTATTCACACATGTATTACGATTTCCGGATAACACAATTATAGCATGAATAAAGACAATTATCATGAACAAGGAAATATAATAATAATGCATTTATTATTGCCTCTAGGGCATATTTCCAACACCCTGGAGCTCCTCCGACCTCAACGCCAACTCTATATATTTGCTTTCGGGGAGAAAAAAATCAAGGAGAAGGATTCATCACGTTTTACGATACAGAGCCGCCGCCAAGCCCTAAAACCTCTCGGGAGGGCTGATCTAGAGTCCGTTCGGGGCTCCGGAGAGGGGAATCTGTCGCCATCGTCATCATCAACCTTCCTCCATCACCAATTTGATGATGCTCACCGTCGTGCGTGAGTAATTCCATCGTAGGCTTGCTGGACGGTGATGGGTTGGATGAGATTTATCATGTAATCGAGTTAGTTTTGTTAGGGTTTGATCCCTAGTATCCACTATGTTCTGAGATTGATGTTGCTATGACTTTGCTATGCTTAATGCTTGTCACTAGGGCCCGAGTGCCATGATTTCAGATCTGAACCTATTATGTTTTCATCAATATATGAGAGTTATTGATCCTATCTTGCAAGTCTATAGTCACCTATTATGTGTTATGATCCGTTAACCCCGAAGTGACAATAATGAGGGATACTTACCGGTGATGACCGTAGTTTGAGGAGTTCATGTATTCACTATGTGTTAATGCTTTGGTCCAGTTCTCTATTAAAAGAAGGCCTTAATATCCCTTAGTTTCCACTAGGACACCGCTGCCACGGGAGGGTGGGACAAAAGATGTCATGCAAGTTCTTTTCCATAAGCACGTATGACTATATTCAGAATACATGCCTACATTACATTGATGAATTGGAGCTAGTTCTGTGTCACCCTAGGTTATGCCTGTTACATGATGAACCACATCCGGCATAATTCTCTATCACCGATCCATTGCCTGTGAGCTTTCCATATATTGTTCTTCGCTTATTTACTTTTCCGTTGCTATTGCTACCATCACTACAAAATACCAAAAATACCGCGCCCCTTCCCCATGGAATTGCACTAGAGAAATGGGGCGCCCCCTTCCTTCCTTCTCCTTCTCCCTTCCCTTTTTCCTATTCCATGTGGGAGGTGGAATCCTACTAGGACTAGGGAGTCCTAGTAGGATTCCACACTATGGGCACGCCCTATGAGGGCCGGCCTCCTCCTTCCTCCATGCTTTATATACGTGGCCATGGGGCACCCCATAGACACACAAGTTGATCATTGATCTCTTAGCCATGCGCGGTGCCCCTCCACCATAGTCCACCTTGGTTATATCATAGCGGTGCTTAGGCGAAGCCCTGTTCTGGTAGCATCATCAACACCGTCATCACGCCTTCGTGCTGACGAAGCTCTCCCTCGACACTCTACTGGATCGTGAGTTCGTGGGACGATACGTCTCCAATGTATCTATAATTTTTTATTGCTCCATGCTATTATATTATCTATTTTGGATGTTATTGGGCTTGTTTTTAAACTTTTATTATATTTTTGGGACTAACCTATTAACCGGAGGCCCAGCCCAAATTGCTGTTCTTGCCTATTTTAGAGTTTCGCTGAAAAGGAATATCAAACGGAGTCCAAACGGAATGAAACCTTCGGGAACATGATTTTCTCAACGAACGTGATCCAAGAGACTTGGAGTGGGCGTCAAGAAACAATCGAGGAGGCCACGAGGCAGGGGGCACGCCTACCCCCTAGGCGCGCCCTCCACCCTTGTGGGCCCCTTGTTGCTCCACCGACGTACTTCTTCCTCCTATATATATATCCACGTACCCCCCCCCAAACATCCAAGAGCACCACGAAAACCTAATTCCACCGCCGTAACCTTCTGTACCCAAGAGATCCCATCTTGGGGCCTTTTTCGGAGCTCCACCGGAGGGGGCATTGGTCACGGAGGGCCTCTACATCAACCCCATGGCCTCTCCGGTGATGTGTGAGTAGTTTACTTCAGACCTTCGGGTCCATAGCTAGTAGCTAGATGGCTTCTTCTTCTCTCACTTTGGATCTCAAAACAAAGTTCTCCTCGATTCTCTTGGAGATCTATTCGATGTAATCTTCTTTTGCGGTGTGTTTGTCGAGATCCGATGAATTGTGGGTTTATGATCAAGTTTATCTATGAACAATATTTGAATCTTCTCTGAATTTTTTTATGTATGATTGGTTTATCTTTGCAAGTCTCTTCGAATTATCAGTTTGGTTTGGCCTACTAGATTGATCTTTCTTGCAATGGGAGAAGTGCTTAGCTTTGGGTTCAATCTTGCGGTGTTCGATCCCAGTGACAGAAAGGGAAACGACACGTATTGTATTGTTGCCATCGAGGATAAAAAGATTGGGTTTATATCATATTGCATGAGTTTATCCCTCTACATCATGTCATCTTGCTTAAGGTGTTACTCTGTTCTTATGAACTTAATACTCTAGATGCATGCTGGATAGCGGTCGATGTGTGGAGTAATAGTAGTAGATGCAGAATCATTTCGGTCTACTTGTCTCATACGTGATGCCTATATACATGATCATGCCTATATATTCTCATAATTATTTGCTTTTCTATCAATTGCTCGACAATAATTTGTTCACCCAGCGTAATACTTATGCTATCTTGAGAGAAGCCACTAGTGAAACCTATGCCCCCCGGGTCTATTTTCCATCATATTGATCTCCCGTCATCAAGCTATTTCTTGCACCGTTTATTTTGCTTTATTTACTTTCAATCTATATCATAAAAATACCAAAAATATTTATCTTATTATTATCATCTCTATCAGATCTCACTCTTGCAAGTGGCCGTGAAGGGATTGACAACCCCTTTATCGCGTTGGTTGCGAGGTTCTTATTTGTTTGTGTAGGTACGAGGTGACTCCCACGTGGTCTCCTACTGGATTGATACCTTGGTTCTCAAAAACTGAGGGAAATACTTACGCTGCTTTACTGCTCCACCCTTCCTCTTCAAGGGAAAACCAATGCAGTGCTCAAGAGGTAGCAAGAAGGATTTCTGGCGCCGTTGCCGGGGAGGTATACGCCAAGTCAAGACATACCAAGTACCCATCACAACTCTAATCCTTCGTGATACGTCTCCAACGTATCTATAATTTTTGATTGCTCCATGCTATATTATCTACTGTTTTGAATGTTTATGGGCTTTATTATACACTTTTATATCATTTTTGGGACTAACCTATTAACCCAGAGCCCAGTGCAAGTTTCTGTTTTTACCCTGTTTTAGGGTTTCGAAGAAAAGGAAAATCAAACGGAGTCCAATTGACCTGAAACTTCACGGAACTCATTTTTGGAAGGAAAGAAGCCTAGAAGACTTGGAGTGCACGTCGTGGGATCTATAGGGATGTCACGAGGCAGGGGGGCGCGCCCACCCCCTGGGCGCGCCCTCCACCCTCGTGAGCCCCTCGTGGCCCCCTGACGTACTTCTTCTGCCTATATATCTCCATATACCCTAAAAACATCAGGGAACACAATAGATCGGGAGTTCCGCCACCAGAGGCCTCCGTAGCCACCGAAAGCCAATCTAGACCCGTTCCGACACCCTGTCGGAGGGGGCAATCCTTCTCCGGTGGCCATCTTCATCATCCTGGTGCTCTCCATGACGAGGAGGGAGTAGTTCTCCCTCAGGGCTGAGGGTATGTACCAGTAGCTATGTGTTTGATCTCTCTCTCTCTCTCTCTCTCGTGTTCTTGAGATGATACGATCTTGATGTATCGCGAGCTTTGCTATTATAGTTGGATCTTATGTTTCTCCTCCCCCTCTACTCTCTTGTAATGAATTGAGTTTCCCCTTTGAAGTTATCTTATAGGATTGAGTCTTTAAAGATTTGAGAACACTTGATGTATGTCTTGCCATGGATATCTGTGGTGACAATGGGATATCACGTGATTCACTTGATGTATGTTTTGGTGATCAACTTGCGGGTTCCGCCCATGAACCTATGCATAGGGGTTGGCGCACGTTTTCGTCGTGATTCTCCGGTAGAAAATTGGGGCACTCTTTGAGGTCCTTTGTGTTGGTTGAATAGATGAATCTGAGATTGTGTGACGCATATCGTATAATCATACCCATGGATACTTGAGGTGACACTGGAGTATCTAGGTGACATTAGTGTTTTGGTTGATTTGTGTCCTAAGGTGTTGTTCTAGTACGAACTCTAGGGCTGTTTGTGACACCTATAGGAATAGCCCAATGGATTGATTGGAAAGAATACCTTTGAGGTGGTTTCGTACCCTACCATAATCTCTTCGTTTGTTCTCCGCTATTAGTGACTTTGGAGTGACTCTTTGTTGCCTGTTGAGGGATAGTTATGTGATCCAATTATGTTAGTATTATTGAGGGAACTTACACTAGCGAAAGTATGAACCCTAGGCCTTGTTTCAATGCATTGCAATACCGTTTATGCTCACTTTTATCATTAGTTACATTGCTGTTTTTATATTTTCAGATTACAAATACCTTTATCTACCATCCATATTGCACTTGTATCACCATCTCTTCGCCGAACTAGTGCACCTATACAATTTACCATTGTATTGGGTGCGTTGGGGACACAAGAGACTCTTTGTTATTTGGTTGCAGGGTTGCTTGAGAGAGACCATCTTCATCCTACGCCTCCTACGGATTGATAAACCTTAGGTCATCCACTTGAGGGAAATTTGCTACTGTCCTACAAACCACTGCACTTGGAGGCCCAACAACGTCTACAAGAAGAAGGTTGTGTAGTAGACATCAAGCTCTTTTCTGGCGCCGTTGCCGGGGAGGTTAGCGCTTGAAGGTATATCTTTAGATCTTGCAATCGAGTATTTTAGTTTCTTGTTTTATCACTAGTTTAGTTAATAAAAGAAAACTATAAAAAATAGAATTGAGTTTGTCTCATATGCTTCACCTTTTTAATATCTTTCGTGAGTATGATGGAAAGGATAATTGTGCTCAAGTGCTAGAAGAAGAAATTTATAAAATGTTTGGCACTAAATATTTGAATGATGAGCATGATTGCAATGTTGTTAGTATGAATTCCTTGAATATCTATGATGCTAATGATATGCAAAGCCACAAGCTTGGGGAAGCTATGTTTGATGAAGATGATATTTTTTGTCCCCCAAGCTTTGATGAGCAAATTTACTATGATAAAAGCATGCCTACTATCTATGATGATTATTGTGATGACACGTATGCTTTAAAGAATAATGATAACCATGAAACTTGTCATCTTGATCTTAATTTTCAATCACATGATAGTTATTTTGTTGAGTTTGCTCCCACTATTATTCATGAGAAGAATTTTGCTTATGTGGAGAGTAATAAAAATTCTATGCTTGTAGATCATGAAAAGAATGCTTTAGGTGCTGGTTATATTGTTGAATTCATTCATGATGCTACTGAAAATTATTATGAGGGAGGAACATATGTTTGTTGGAATTGCAATAATATCAAGTTTCCTCTCTATGTGCCTAAATTTTTGAAGTTATGCTTGTTTTACCCTCCTATGCTAGTTGATTATTGTTCCCACAAGTTGTTTGATCACAAAATCCCTATGCATAGGATGTGGGTTAGACTTAAATGTGCTATTCATATTCTTCGTGATGCTCTCTTTATGTTACAATTCTTATCTTTTATGTGAGCATCATTGAAATCATCATGCCTAGCTAGGGGTGTTAAACGATAGCGCTTGTTGGGAGGCAACCCAACTTTATTTTTGTTCCTTGATTTTTGCTCCTGTTTAGTAATAAATAATTTATCTAGCCTCTGTTATGATTGAGTTTTTATGTTTTAAATTAGTGTTTGTGCCAAGTAGAACCGTTGGGAAGACTTGGGAGAAGTCTTGTTGATCATGCTGTAAAAAACAGAAACTTTAGCGCTCACGAGAATTGCTTCCATTTTTATTTGGGGAGTGCTATTTTGTTAATTATTTTTTCAGATTATTAATATATAAATTCCTCAGGTCCAGCAATTTATTTTAGAATTTTATGAGTTCCAGAAGTATACGTTTGATCCAGATTACTACAGACTGTTCTGTTTTTGACAGATTTTGTTTTCATTGTGTTGTTTGCTTATTTTGATGAATCTATGGCTAGTAAAATAGTTTATAAACCATAGAGAAGTTGGAATAAAGTAGGTTTAACACCAATATAAATAAATAATGAGTTCATTATAGTACCTTGAAGTGGTGATTTATTTTCTTATACTAACGGAGCTTACGAGTTTTCTGTTAAGTTTTGTGTTCTGAAGTTTTCAAGTTTTGGGTAAGGATTCGATGGACTATGGAATAAGGAGTGGAAATAGCCTAAGCTTGGGGATGCCTAAGGCACCCCAAGGTAATATTCAAGGACAACCAAGAGCCTAAGCTTGGGGATGCCCCGGAAGGCATCCCCTCTTTCGTCTTCGTTCATCGGTAACTTTACTTGGAGCTATATTTTTATTCACCACATGATATGTGTTTTGCTTGGAGCGTCAATTTATTTTGTTAATATTTGCTTGCTGTTATTTAGAACAATGTTTTGCATCTTTTATTTCAATAAAAGTGGCATTGATAGCCTTTACTATGCCTATTTTAGAAGTCCACATGTTGCTGTTTGGAAACAAAAAGTTTACCGCTGTTGAAATAATTCCCTAGAAAATTCAGAATGTGATAAAATGTTGAAACCTTTTGCATATTAAGATATGATAAATTTACTACAGTGGGAATTTTCTTTAATAATTTTTGGAGCTAGGGAAGTATGGATGTTGCTGCATTCTTTACAGACTGTCCTGTTTAGGCAGATTGCTGTTATGTTTGCATTGTTTGCATATGTTTGCTTCTTTAATGATTCTATTTGAGGATAGGACTATTAAATATGCAGAGGAATTTAGTATGCAATGTTGAATAATAATTTTAGTGATTTGCTACAGTAGAGTATGATAAGGTTTTGGCAATGGTTTATACTAACATATCTCACGAGTCCTTGTTGAGTTTTGTGTGGATGAAGCTTTTGAGATTTAGGGAGACCATGATATGAGAGGAATTAAGGAGACACAAAAGCTCAATCTTGGGGATGCCCAAGGCACCCCAAGATAATATTTCAAGAAGTCTCAAGCGTCTAAGCTTGGGGATGCCCCAGTTGGCATCCCACCTTTCTTCTTCAACAACTATCGGTTAGTATCGGTTGATCCTAAGTTTTTGCTTCTTCACATGATGTTTGCCATTCTTAGAATGTCATTTTATTTTGCTTTGCTTTATGTTTTAATAGAATACCAAGATCTGAAATTATTAAATGTAAGAGAGTCTTCACATAGTTGCATAAGTATTCGACTACTCATTGATCTTCACTTATATCTTTCGGAGTAGTTTGTCATTTGCTCTAGTGCTTCACTTATACCTTTTAGAGCATGGTGGTAGTTTTATTTTGAAGAAATAGATGAACTCTCATGCTTCACTTAGATTATTTTGATAGTCTTAAATAGCATGGTATTTTTCTTAAAATCCTAATATGCTAGGTATACAAGATTAGTAAAAACTTTCATATAGAGTATTGAATACTAAGAGAAGCTTGATGCTTGATGATTGTTTTGAGATATAGAGGTAATAATATCAAAGTCGTGCTAGTTGAGTAGTTGTGAAATTGAGAAATGCTTGTGTTGAAGTTTGCAAGTCCCGTAGCATGCACGTATGGTAAACGTTGTGTAACAAATTTGAAACATGGGGTTTTATTTGATTGTCCTCCTTATGAGTGGCGGTCGGGGACGAGCGATGGTCTTTTCCTACCTATCTATCCCCCTAGGAGCATGCGCGTAGTGCCGAGGTTTTTTATGACTTGTAGATTTTTGCAATAAGTATGTGAGTTCTTTATGACTAATGTTGAGTCCATGGATTATACACACTCTCACCCTTCCATCATTGCTAGCCTCTTCGGTACCGTGCATTGCCCTTTCTCACATTGAGAGTTGGCGCAAACTTTGCCGGTGCATCCAAACCCCGTGATTTGATACGCTCTGTCACACATAAAGCTCCTTATATCTTCCTCAAAACAGCCACCATACCTACCTATTATGGCATTTCCATAGCTATTTCGAGATATATTGCCATGCAACTTTCCACCATTCCGTTTATTATGACACGCATCATCATTGTCATATTGCTTTGCATGATCATATAGTTGACATCGTATTTGTGGCAAAGCCACCGTTCATAATTCTTTCATACATGTCACTCATGAATCGTTGCACATCCCGGTACACCGCCGGAGGCATTCATATAGAGTCATACCTTGTTCTAGTATCGAGTTGTAATCATTGAGTTGTAAATAAATATAAGTGTGATGACACTTCTATTTATTTACAACTCAATGATTACAACTCGATACTAGAACAAAGTATGACTCTATATCACACTTCTATTTATTTACAACTCAATGATTACAACTCGATACTAGAACAAAGTATGACTCTATATGAATGCCTCCGGCGGTGTACCGGGATAGCAATGATGAATGAGTGACTTATATGAAAGAAGTATGAACGGTAGCTTTGCCACAACTAAAATGTCAACTACATGATTATGCAAAGCAATATGACAATGATGGAGCGTGTCATGATAAACGGAATGGTGGAAAGTTGCATGGCAATATATCTCGGAATGGCTTTGGAAATGCCATGATAGGTAGGTATGGTGGCTGTTTTGAGGAAGGTATATGGTGGGTGTATGATACCGGCGAAAGGTGCGCGATATTAGAGAGGCTAGCAACGGTGGAAGGGTGAGAGTGCGTATAATCCATGGACTCAACATTAGTCATAAAGAACTCACATACTTATTGCAAAAATATATTAGTTATCAAAGCAAAGTACTACGCGCATGCTCATAGGGGGGTAGATTGGTAGGAAAAGACCATCGCTCGTCCCCGACCGCCACTCATAAGGAGGACAATCAATAAATACATCATGCTCCGACTTCTTAACATAACGGTTCACCATACATGCATGCTACGGGTATCACAAACTTCAACACAAGCATTTCTCAAATTCAAAACTACTCAACTAGCACGACTCTAATATCACCATCTCCATATCTCAAAACAATAATCAAGTTTCAAACTTCTCATAGTATTCAACACACTCATAAGAAAATTTTATTTATTTAATCTTGAATGCCTCAAATAATTAAAGGAAATTACCATGATGTTTGTAGGACTCTCAAAATAATCTAAGTGAAGCATGAGAGAACAATGGTTTCTATAAAACAAATCCACCGACGTGCTCTAAAAGATATAAGTGAAGCACTAGAGCAAAAACTATATAACTCAAAAGATATAAGTGAAGCACATAGAGTATTCTAATAATTTCCGAATCATGTGTGTCTCTATCAAAAAGGTGTGTGCAGCAAGGATGATTGTGTAAAACTAACAAATAAATACTCAAATAATACAAGACGCTCCAAGCAAAACACATATCATGTGGTAAATAAAAATATAGCCCCAAGTAAAGTTACCGATAGAAGTAGACGGAAGAGGGGATGCCTCCGGGGCATCCCCAAGCATTGGCTTTTAGGTGTCCTTATATTATCTTGGGGGTGACATGGGCATACCCAATCTTAGTCTCTTGCCACTCCTTGTTCCATAATCCATCAAATCTTTACCCAAAACTTGAAAACTTCACAACACAAAACTTAAAGTAGAAAATTTCACGAGCTCCGTTAGCGAAAGAAAAAAAAACACCACTTCAAGGTACTGTAATGAACTCATTCTTTATTTATATTGGTGTTAAACCTACTGTATTCCAACTTCTCTATGGTTTATAAACTATTTTACTAGCCATAGATTCATCAAAATAAGCTAACAACACAAGAAAAACAGAATCTGTCAAAAACAGAACAGTCTGTAGTAATCTGTATCTAACGCAAGATCTGGAACCCCAAAAATTCTAAAATAAATTGCTGGACTTGAGGAATTTATCTATTAATCATCTGCAAAAATAATTAACTAAATAGAACTTTGCAAATAAAAATGGCAGCAGTTCTCGTGAGTGCTAAAGTTTCTGTTTTTACAGCAAGATTAACAAGACTTTCCCCAAGTCTTCCCAACGGTTCTACTTGGCACAAACACTAATTAAACACAAAAAGCACAACCAGAAAAGAGTCTAGATAAATTATTTATTACTAACCAGGAGAAAAAAATCAAGGAATAAAAATAAAATTGGGTTGCCTCCCAACAAGCGCTATCATTTAACGCCCCTAGCTAGGCATAAAAAGCAAGGATAGATCTAAGTGTTGCCATATTTGGTAGGAAATCCATAAGTGACTCTCACAATAGATTCATAAGGTAATTTAATTTTCTTTCTAGTGAAGTGTTCCATACCTTTCCTTAGTGGAAATTGGAATCTAATATTCCCCTCCTTCATATCAATAATTGCACCAATCGTTCTAAGGAAAGGTCTACCAAGAATAATAGGGCATGAAGGATTGCAATCTATGTCAAGAACAATAAAATCTACAGGCACATAATTCCTATTTGCAACAATAAGAACATCATTAACTCTTCCCATAGGTTTCTTAATAGTGGAATCCGCAAGGTGCAAGTTTAAAGAGCAATCATCAAAATCACGGAAACCTAACAAATCACACAGTCTTTGGAATCGTGGAAACACTAGCACCCAAATCACACAAAGCATAGCATTCATGATATTTAATTTTAATTTAATTAGTAGGTTCCCACTCATCATAAAGTTTTCTAGGGATAGAAACTTCCAACTCAAGTTTTTCTTCATAAGATTGCATCAAAGCATCAACAATATGTTTAGTAAAAGCTTTATTTTGACTATAAGCATGAGGAGAATTTAGCACGGATTGCAACAAGGAAATACAATCTATCAAAGAGCAATTGTAATAATTAAATTCCTTGAAATCCAAAATAGTGGGTTCATCTATATTTAAAGTTTTGACTTCTTCAATCCCACTTTTAACAATTTTAGCATCAAGATCTAAAGACTCCGAATTTTGGGAACGCCATCTAGGTAAAGGTGGATCATATTCAGTCCCATCATTATCAAGATTCATATTTCAAAACAAAGATTTAATAGGTGACACTTTAATAACTTTTAGATCTTCATCTTTATTATCATGGAAACTAGAAGAACACGCTTTTATAAAGCAATCTTTCTTAGCACGCAACCTAGCGGTTCTTTCTTTGCACTCATCAATGGAAATTCTCATGGCTTTGAGAGACTCATTGATATCATGCTTAGGTGCATGTGGAATAGATCTAAGTTTCAAAGAATCAACATCAAGAGAAATTCTATCAACATTCCTAGCCAACTCATCAATCTTAAGCAATTTTTCTTCAATCAAAGCATTGAAATTCTTTTGCAAAGTAAAAAATTCTTTAATATTAGATTCAAAATCAGAGGGCATCTTATTATAATTTCCATAAGAATTGTTGTAGGAATTACCATAATTATTAGAGGAATTACTAGGATACGACCTAGGGTTAAAGTTTCCTCTATATGCGTTGTTACCAAAATTATTCCTACCAACAAAATTCACATCCATAGATTCGTTATTATTCTCCATTAAAGTAGAAAAAGGCATATCATTAGGATCAGAAGAAACACTTTTATTAGCAAATAATTTCATAAGTTCATCCATCTTCCCACTCAAAACATTAATTTCTTCTATCGCATGCACTTTCTTATTAGTAGATCTTTCAGTGTGCCATTGAGAATAATTAACCATAATATTATCTAGGAGTTTAGTAGCTTATCCTAAAGTGATTTCCATAAAAGTGCCTCCCGCGGCCGAATCTAAAAGATTTCTAGAAGCCAAATTCAATCCGGCATAAAATTTTTGTATAATCATCCACAAATTCAAACCATGCGTAGGGCAATTACGTATCATTAATTTCATCCTCTCCCAAGCTTGTGCAACATGTTCATGATCAAGTTGCTTAAAATTCATAATATCGTTTCTAAGAGAGTTGATCTTGGTGGGAGGAAAATACTTAGAGATAAAAGCATCTTTGCACTTATTCCATGAATCAATACTATTTTTAGGCAAAGACGAGAACCAATATTTAGCATGATCTCTAAGCGAAAAAGGAAATAGCTTCAATTTAACAATATCATTATCCACATCTTTCTTCTTTTCCATATCACACAAATCAACGAAGCTATTTAGATGGGTAGTGGCATCTTCACTAGGAAGGCCGGAAAACGGATCTTTCATGTCAAGATTCAGCAAGGCAGCATTCATTTCACAAGATTCAGCATCGGTAAGAGGAGCAATCGGAGTGCTAATAAAATCATTGTTGTTGGTATTGGTAAAGTCACACAATTTAGTGTTATCTTGAGCCATCATGACAAGCAAGCAATCGAACACACAAGCAAGCAAGAAACGGGCAAAAAGAGGCAAATAGAGAAAGAGAGGGAGGATAGAGAGAGGGCGTGAATAAAACGGCAAGGGTGAAGTGGGGGAGAGGAAAACGAGAGGCAAATGGCAAATAATGTAATGCGGGAGATAAGGGTTGTGATGGGTAATTGGTATGTTGACTTTTGCGTAGACCTCCCCGGCAACGGCGCCGGAAATCCTTCTTGCTACCTCTTGAGCACTTGCGTTGTTTTTCCCTTGAAGAGGAAAGGGTGGTGCAGCAAAGTAGCGCAAGTATTTCCCTCGGTTTTTGAGAACCAAGGTATCAATCCAGTAGGAGGCCACGCACGAGTCCCTCGTACCTACACAAACAAATAAATCCTCGCAACCAACGCGATAAGGGGTTGTCAATCCCTACACGGTCACTTACGAGAGTGAGATCTGATAGATATGATAAGATAATATTTTTGGTATTTTTATGATAAAGATGCAAAGTAAAATAAAAGGCAATAAAAATAACTAAGTATTGGAAGATTAATATGATGGAAGATAGACCCGGGGGCCATAGGTTTCACTAGTGGCTTCTCTTGAGAGCATAAGTAGTCACAGCGGGTAAACAAATTACTGTTGAGCAATTGACAGAATTGAGCATAGTTATGAGAATATCTTGGTATGATCATGTATATAGGCATCACGTCCGAGACAAGTAGACCGACTCCTGCTTGCATCTACTACTATTACTCCACACATCGACCGCTATCCAGCATGCATCTAGAGTATTAAGTTCAAGAGAACAGAGTAACACTTTAAGCAAGATGACATGATGTAGAGGGATAAACTCAAGCAATATGAAATAAACCCCTTCTTGTTATCCTCGATGGCAACAATACAATACGTGCCTTGCTGCCCCTACTGTCACTGGACACCACAAGATTGAACCCAAAGCTAAGCACTTCTCCCATTGCAAGAAAGATCAATCAAGTAGGCCAAACCAAACTGATAGTTTGAAGAGACTTGCAAAGATAACCAATCATACATAAAAGAATTCAGAGAAGATTCAAATATTATTCATAGATAATCTTGATCATAAACCCACAATTCATCGGTCTCAACAAACACACCGCAAAAGAAGATTACATCGAATAGATCTCCACAAGAGAGGGGGGAACTTTGTATTGAGATCCAAAAACAGAGAAGAAGCCATCTAGCTAATAACTATGGACCCATAGGTCTGAGGTAAACTACTCACACTTCATCGGAAGGGCTATGGTGTTGATGTAGAAGCTCTCCGTGATCGATGCCCCCTCCGGCGGAGCTCCAGAACAGGCCCCAAGATGGGATCTCGTGGATACAGAAAGTTACGACGGTGGAATTAGGGTTTTGGCTCCGTATCTAGTAGTTTGGGGGTACGTAGGTATATATAGGAGGAAGGAGTACGTCCGTGGAGCAACAGGGGGCCCACGAGGGTGGAGGGCGCACCTAGAGGGGTAGGCGCGCTCCCCTACCTCGTGGCCTCCTGGTTGATGTCTTGACGTAGGGTCCAAGTCCTCTGGATCATGTTCGTTCTGAAAATCACGTTCCCGAAGGTTTCATTCCGTTTGGACTCCGTTTGATATTCTTTTTCTGCGAAACCCTAAAATAGGCAAAAACAACAATTCTGGGCTGGGCCTCCAGTTAATAGGTTAGTCCCAAAAATAATATAAAAGTGTATAATAAAGCCCAATAATGTCCAAAACAGAATATAATATAGCATGGAATAATCAAAAATTATAGATATGTCGGAGACGTATCAGTCTCCGTATAAAATGGTTTATGGAAAAGCATGTCACTTACCTCTCGAACTAGAACATAACGCTTATTGGGCTATTAAAGAGCTCAATTATGATTTCAAACTTGCCGGTGAGAAGAGGTTATTTGTCATTAGCTCACTTGATGAATGGGGAACCCAAGCCTATGAGAATGCCAAATTGTTTAAAGAAAAAGTTAAAAGATGGCATGACAAAAGAATACAAAAGCTGAGTTTAATGTAGGTGATTATGTATTGCTATACAACTCTCGTTTAAGATTTTTTCAGGAAAGCTTCTCTCTAAATGGGAAGGTCCTTACGTTATCGAGGAGGTCTATCGTTCTAGTGCCATAAAAATCAACAACTTCGAAGGCACAAACCCGAAGGTGGTGAACGGTCAAAGAATCAGACATTATATCTCAGGTAATCCTATAAATGTTGAAAGCAATGTTATTGAAACCGAAACCCCGGAGGAATACATAAGGGACACTTTCCGGAACGTTTCAGACTCCGAAAAGGAATAGGTACGTGGTACGGTAAGTAAACCGACTCCAAAACAGTTCTAATGGCAATTTTTCTCCGTTTTGGAATATTTAGAAAAATAGAAAAATAAGAAGCAGTCCAGGAAGGACACGAGGACTCCACGAGGGTGGAGGGCGCGCCCTACACCCTGGGCGCGCCCCCTGCCTCGTGGGCACCTTGTGTGCTCTCCGGACTCCATTTTCTTTATGATGCATATTTTGGTCGGTAAAAATTCATTATATAATCTCCCGAAGGTTTTGACTCCCATATCACGTTGTTTGTGTTTCGAGCTGTTGCTGTTGCTGATTAGAGAAAGATGTGTTCGCAAGAGTCAGTTGGGGAGAGCCTGGTGTCTCATCCGGCATCGAGATCAATGACGAACAACAATGCTGACCACATTGGGCCAGCAACGGAGGAAGAGATGGAGGCTGATTTGAAGAGAATAGATGCCATGGAGGAGGATCAAGAAGTCACTTCTCGCTTCTGAGCTGGATTCACAATGGGGGAACTGCAGAGCTCGGCTATCCCAAACTCGGTTATCACTTCCAATGTTAGATTTCTTTCTTATGAAAATATGAAAAAGAGTTTCACTTGTTCTCCCGCAGCCATGCAACAGCCTTGGGTGCAAGGAGCTTTGGCTATTACAGGAAAGCTTCGAAAGGAAATAATGGACCTCAAGCAACAAGTAAATAAGCTCGAGGAAGAGAATCGTATCCTAAGGGGCATCATTGCCAAGAATATCACATCACCATCCCCGAAAAAGGAGACATAATCACATGGGTATGGGCACTCCCCTTGGCAACTACCAAGCTTGGGGGAGGTGCCCCGGTATCGTATCACCATCACCTTCATCTTTACCGTTTTTCTTAGTTCGATCCTTTTGATAACATTTTGATCTAGTAGAATAAAAGTATTTAGTATGATCTAGTTTTGAGTTTTGCTTTATGATCCCTGTATGTAATCAAGTCCGTGAGCTATATAATAAAGATTAGTGTTGAGTCAAGGGCTTGATGATTTTGCTATGATCTTGAGGGAATAAAATAAAAGAGAAGAAATAAAAAAGAAACAAAGAGATCATATGGATCTTATGGAGAGTAATGAGCTCACATATAAAGAGTATGATGAATAAAAGTTGTTGAGAGTTGACAAACATAGCTTTGGTCATCGTTGCAATTAATAGGAAGTAATAAAGAAAGAGAGGTCTTCGCATATAAATATACTATCTTGGACATCTTTTATGATTGTGAGCACTCATTAAAATATGACATGCTAAAGAGTTGACGTTGGACAAGGAAGACAACATAATGGGTTATGTTTTCTTACATCTAAGATAAATTATATTGTCATGGATCATCCAACATGATTGAGCTTGCCTTTCTCCTCATGCTAGCCAAATTCTTTGCACCAAGTAGAGATACTACTTGTGCTTCCAAATATCCCTAAACCCAGTTTTGCCATGAGAGTCCACCATATCTACCTATGGATTGAGTAAGATCCTTCAAGTAAGTTGTCATCGGTGCAAGCAATAAAAATTGCTCTCTAAATATGTATGACTTATTAGTGTGGGAGAAAATAAGCTTTATACGATCTTGTGATATGGAAGAAATAAAAGCGATGGACTGCATAATAAAGGTTCATATCACAAGTGGCAATATAAAGTGACGTTCTTTCGCATGAAGATTTTGTGCATCCAACCATAAAAGTGCATGACAACCTCTGCTTCCCTCTGCAAAGGGCCTATCTTTTACTTTTATCTCCCACCTTACATAAGAGTCATGGTGATCTTCACCTTTCCTTTTTACATTTTATCTTTTGGCAAGCACAATATGTTGGAAAGATCCTGGTATATATGGCTAATTGGATGTGAGTTTTCATGAACTATTATTGTTGACATTACCCTTGAGGTAAAACATTGGGAGGCAAAACTATAAGCCCCTACACTACAAAAAAATACACTTCCGTGATGATACGTGTTTGTCACAGTAGGTCGCGTTTTTTGTCATGCATGTACATCCATGACAAATTTATGACAGAATCAAGATAGTCATACCTGTGCTGTCGTAGAAGTGTTCCATGACATTACCAAAATTATCATCACAGAAGTGTCCACTTCCATGATGATAAATCGTGCGTCACATAAGTGCTTTCGTCAAGGGTGACCGACACGTGGCATCCACCGTAACGGAACGTCGTTAAGCTATCAGGTCAGATTTTGGATCCGGTAACCCGTTAACAACCTCGACCAATGGGGATTTTCCACGTGTAAAATCATCATTGGCTGGAGGAGACACGTGTTAGGTCCGCGTTGGCACACGTGTCACTCATCCAATGGGCGAGACGCGCCTATGATATGTTGACACGTGGACCGGCCCATCAAGTTTAAATGGGCTGGCCCAACTGAAGGCCCACAAGATTTTGCGGACCCTAATGGGCTGGCCCAGCTAAAGGCCCACGAGATTTTGCGGACCATAATGGGCTGGCCCAGCTAAAGGCCCACAAGATTTTGCGGGCCATAATGGGCCGTCCCAGGTAAAGGCCCACAAGATTTTTGTGTTCCATAATGGGCCGGCCCAGGTAAAGGCCCACAAGATTCTTGCGGATCATAATGGGCCGGCCCAGCTAAAGGCCCATGAGATTTCGCCGACATTAATGGGCCGGCCCAGCTGTAGGCCCACAAGATTTTGAGGACCCTAGTAGGCCGGCCCATTAACTGGCTGCCATGTTTTGGGCCAAATGCCGGCCCATATTTAATCCGGGTAATGGCCTACCACGCTCCGGGCCTATTAGTGGCCCATATGAGATCCGGCCCGTTAAAGCCTACCACGTTCTGGGCCAAATTACGGCCCAAATCAGGTCCGGCCCTTTAAGAGGCTTTGGGCTCAATTATGGCCCATATCAGATTCGGCCCGTCAACTAGACACTATGCTTTTGGGCCCACTTGCTAAAGGCCCACTTAGTAATTCGGCCTGATATTAGTCTTGGCCTGTTAAGGGCCCGTTTAACATTTCAGCCCTATATTAATTTTGGCCTGTTAAAAGCCAGTCATATAGTTGGGCCTAACTATGGCCCGGTTTGCATCCGGCCTACTCGCAGCCGATATCTGATTGGGCCAAACAAGGACCGAGACAATTTGGCCTGTTAAAAGCCCATGATTTGATTCACACAATCATGGGCCGGGGTTCATTTCGGGCTGCTGCCGGCCCGTGAGCTGTTCGGCACGTTTCAGGCCCCACCTACATCGTGATTGCATGACGGCCCAATTATGTACCGTAATTTTACACTTTGGCCGGTTTACTGCGAAGACATGATATATATATATATATATACAGTAAAATAACTGCAACATCATGAATAAGAAAAAACCTAGACTATACAATAAAGAAATTACGGCATATTACATCCACTGGGCATCAAAGTTCGCCACTATGATAATAAAGCACAAGCAGACAGCAGATTACATACACTGGGCATCAAAGATCGCCACCAGTGCAAATAAACACGTCGACAAAATAATATACAAAACCAACAGCACTTCAATAGAGTTCAAGAAAGGTTAGCCCTGCTGGGGAGCTGCAGCGCAAGCAGCTGAGCAAGATGATGAGACTGCGCTTGTTCAGCACTTATATCTTCCTCACTCTGAAAGATAAACAAGCAGACGGATGACAGGTTTTGCACATAAAAGTATCAGTGCTGACAATTGATCACATTTCTTACTGACGAATAAAGTGACACAGTTTAAAATTTCACTAACACAATATGGTATTGTTCAGGTCAACACATGGCAGGAAATGACATTGTGAAGGAGTTGGCAGCTTCACGACACCGCTGGATTACAGATCAAGAACTCATAAGTATCAATGGTTAGTGTGCTGTCAATTTATACCATTTCAGATTGGCAAATAAAGATACGATTTAAATAATAGTAGAATGATATGACATTGTTCATAGTTAAGACATTGCAAAATATGACATTGTGTTGTAGTGGGTAGGTTCACCACACCACTGGATTACGGATGAAGAACAGAAGCATATATGCAGTGCAAAAGAAGATCACTTGCTCTGTATAGTTTAATTTACATGGTATGAAGAAGGAACGTGGTTGTACAACTGAAAACTTAAATTGAGAAAGGAAAAACTTTTGTTTATGAACTACATAATAAACTTTAAACAAGCAATTTGATGCAAACACAAAAAAATAAATAGCTGTTGCAGTCATGCCTAACCAAATATATACAACAAAGTTTGAAGGCTTGAGATGGACAAACTTACATTATTGGTGAAGACAGACTCTATAAAGGCCTTGTCCATGCTGATGGGGGGGGGGGCAATTCAAGAAGTTTACCATGGAATCTTCTTCAAAAGCATTGCCTTTATTCTACATTTTGTTAAGAGTAAATATAGATGTGATAATATACGAAAAAATGGAGAATATTTAAGATAAGATGAAGAGTGATGCTACATAACCAAGTAGCTATAAATGTAAGTGCAGCGATACAGGCAAAAGGTACAACCAAGAGCAATGCACAGCTAAACTTCTTCAGTACCAACCTTATGGTAAGAGTAAATATAGATCTTGTCGGATTTTAGGTTCCGGCAGACCCTTGAGGTTCGAACACTGGGGTGCGCGCGGAGATTTCGCCTCCTACCTACCTGCACCCCTCCGCCTTGCTAGGATCTGAACTAAGGAAAGAACAACGCAAGAGACATATGGTTTATACTGGTTCGTGCCACCGTTGTGGTGTAATACCCTACTCCAGTGTGTGGTGTGGTGGATTGCGTCTTGGGCTGATGATGATGAACAATAAAGGAAGAACAGCCTCGCCAGGGTCTGTTCTTGGCTGGGGTGATGAACTACTAGGAGGAGCTCAGTCACCTTTCTCTCTCTCTCTTTCTGATCTTCTCTCTCTCTTTCCCTGCCTCTGCCTACTCTCTGCCTTGTCCTTCTCTCTACCTTGTCCTCTGCCTACCTCCCTTTGCTCTGTGGGTGGCTGGTCCTATTTATAGAGGCCCTGGTCCTCTTCCCAAATATCGAGCGGGAAGGGAGCCAACAATGGCGGGCTAATTTGAAGGGGGACAGCTAGTATCAGCTATCCTGACAAAAGTAGTCTTCGCCTGCGCAAAGCTCTAGTGATGACGCCGTCTTGGGCTCCACGGTGACCTCCATCTCATAGTCCTCCTGGTCTTGGTCTCGTTGCACCGAAATGGCAACCTTTGCCTGATGCCTCGGTACTCCGCGGCTGCGCTTGCCCCCTTTGCACCAAAGGGGAAGGGAGGACGCTGCGCGGGCTGCACCCGCCTGGCACCCCCGGTCGTCATGGCTTGCATCACGGGCACCTCGTGAGGTACCCCGCCTTGATCTCTCTGCCTCCTCGTGAGCCAGCCTGACGAGGCCGCGCCTGAGGAAGCTCCGTGTCATCCGCCCCGCGAGGCTTGGCTCCTCGCGAGGGTCTTGGGTTTGTGTTGGTGAAGATGGGCCGTGCTAGGCCCCCCTTTGAGCCACGCCGCGGGCCGCAGGCAGGCAAGTCTGGGGACCCTCGTTCCCAGAATGCCGACAGTAGCCCCCGGGCCCAAGGCGCGCCCAGACTTGGCCGTGCAGGGAGGCGGAAGGGCAAGAGCGAAGCGCCGCGGGCCCTAACAGCCTGTGGCCTTGGGCGCCGCGTGGCGGTTGACTGGACGTGGGCGCCTCCACTTCCCCATGGCGCCTCGGCAACTGCACGGATTGGACAAGTCCCTGCGTGCAAAGTGGGTCATGATTACCTACAATCATGGAGGTAGGCGGTTGGCCTTCGCCGGCCATAAGTACGGAACAGCGTGCACCCTTCCAGTCCATCCCTCCTTGCTTCTCCTTCTTCCCGATCCTTGCTCCGTCTTGCTGCGATGGCTCCGATCCGCCGGTTCTCGATGGCAGAGAAGGGAAAACCTCCCCGAGAGGAGCCAGACCCACTCCCGCCGAAGAAACGGCCCGTCCCCCGTGGCCCGGACGAAGGGGCCCTTCAGGTGGTGTCGAGGCCTTGGTGCGAGTGGGTGCCGGCTGGAGTGCTGCCCCAGGGAAGGTGGCCAGGACCCTGCCGCGACGAGGACTGGGCCCGCCAACCGCTCCCTTGGCGGCTCCTCAGGCGGTGGAGGCGTCGGAGGCTCTAGCGACTCCGGCGAGCTCTTCGCGACTCCGGAGACGAGCGACGACAGCTATGAGCCCCCGAGCCGGCGCCGCTCCTGGAGCAGGGCGGGCTCGTTAGGCCGCCGCCGTCTCTGATTTGGATGGGGTTGGCATCGGTGCTTGACGACCCACTGTTGATGATGGCGTCTTTTGCAGGGTCGCGTGTAGTTTGTGTCCCTTTAGGATCCGTTCCCTGCGAGGAATCAAGAACGCGCCCCGTGGGGGCTTGTAAGGTGCCTGTGATCCTGTTTTGTCAATACAACCCTTGTCGTAGAATTGCGCGAGTTGCTCATTCCGTCTTAGCTCAGTCCTCCCTTTCAAACCTCACGAGGGCTTGGTGCTCTGCGCCGACAGGTCCCAGTCCCAAGGCGGCTTCAGCCGTCGCTGGTATGCCAGGTCACGATGCCGTGGTCAAGGCCAGGTGGTGAGCGACCCAGAGTCCGGTAAGAGCCCCTGAGTCGCAATGCTCAGGAGGTCCCCTTTGGCGTCCAAGCAGCCGTTATTTGGTGAGAAAGGAGAGCGGCGTTGCTAACACGGGATAGCATTAGGTGCGGGGATGGTGCCGCGACAGCTTGCGCTTCCGGGTGATGACTTATCTCGAGGATCAGGGGCCGCTCTCTAGTGTGTCGCCGGGCCCGTGCATCGGCAGGCGCGAGGTTGCTCGGCGGGGTCCTCGCGTGTCTCTCCTCTCTCGCCTTTGCCCCCCTTTCTGCTCTACATCCTCGGGTCCCGGCCCTCGAGCGAGTCTCAGCCATCGTTGGTATGCCAGGTCGCGATACCGTGGTCAAGGCCAGAGGGTGAGGGCTGGAGAGCCAGCAGGAGCCCTGAGTGGCGATGCTCAGGCACCCCCCTTTAACATGCAAGCGGTTCGCGCGGACGAGAGCGAAGGAGACACCGCAAGGGCCTCGCCTGACACAGCTCCTTCAGGAGGTCCTGCAGGTCCATCATAGAAAAAACAAGGGGTTTCCATGACAATTGACAGTCAGTCGTTGGTTCCTTCCGAGGGGTAGTGAGGCACTGAAGGCTTGACGAGGTGACGCTATGCGGGGCTGCCGCGGCCAGAGCTCAGCCATCCAGGTTTGTCGGTGTTGCAGGGACGGACCCATGCGCAAGCGTCATGCCATTTGGGAGGAGCTCCGTTAGTTGGCGTCAGCTGAGCAGGCAACTAGGTAAAACACATTAGCCGCGAAGGAGTGGATTTGTTCAAATAGATGCTGGGGATGCGGACATCACTGGGTCAGGCCTGAGCGGCTTGGGGGTCATGCAGCCCGAGGGGCGCTCCCAACAAGGTAAGCTAACATGGAATAAAAAGGGATACACGCCGCAGGGACGGACCCACGCGGCCTGGGAATAATGCAGCCCTGGGGGGTGCTCCCAGCTGGAAATATAACTCGAAAGATGTCACCTGACGATGTTGAAGATGAAGGAGCGTTGACGTAGCAGGCTCAGTGGGCTGCGGGAGCCGATCCTCACGAGCCCCCAGGCCCAGGGGCCTCGGGAGGCTCCGGAGGCGCTGGCGGCTCCTCACGGGCCATCTCCATCCCTGCCAGGGCTACGGAACGCCTGGCCTCTCGTGCCTGCATGATGCCCCTCATGAGGCGCTGGTACGTGTCAGCCGCGTTCGGCAAGCCGTAAGGCATGCGAACATAGCTGTGGGGTGGGCCTCCGCAGCGCCCCACTCGCGAGGGCCAGAGGCGCTCCAGAGAGGCGACTCGGTTGAGCCCTGGTATGTCGACGCAGACGCGCAGCCCACCATCCTCGCCTGGATGGGGAGCCACTGCGGGTAGGCGGCGGCCGTCCTTCATGACTCTTGACTTCTGTAGCTCCTGAATGGCCTCGCTGATGAACTCCTGGGGGTCTGGGTCTCCTTGCCTTGCTCCTTCTTGAGGGAAACGTGCTTCGAAACACACCTCCAGGTGGTGCCCAAGCGCCTCCCTCGTGACCCTGGCTAGGTCGGTGGCCCTCCAGGGAAGAGCCCCCGAGCCCTGCCTGAGGAGGGCGCCGGGCGCGCTTTCCTATGCGATGGAAGGAGGTTCCCCCTGGGCAAGCGCAGGCCCAGAGGGGCCTGCCTCCTGAGTGGTCGGGCCGGACGATGTCTTCTTCTTCTTAGGGGCGGTCTCGGGAGGCCTCCTGCTTCCACGATCCGGGTCTTCCAGTGATGCGGCCTGAAAGGCTCGTTCCAGGGAACACACCGCGTCCTTTTCTTCACATGGCATTGTGATGACTCCGCCGCTTCCTGGCATCTTGAGGACGTTGTAGCTGTGGTGAATTACGGCCATGAACTTGGCCAGCGCTGGGTACCCAAGGATGGCGTTGTACGGCAGGCGAATGTGAGAGACGTCGAAGTTGATGAGCTCGGTGTGGTAGTTGTCGCGTGCCCCGAAGGTGACAGGGAGGCAGATCTGCCCAATCGGGACCGTGGAGCCGTCGGTGATACCGGAGAAAGGCTTGGTTGGCTGAAGCTGGCTGTAGGGCACTTGGAGGTTGTTGAATGTTTCCACGGACAGGACGTTGAGCCCTGCACCGCCATCGATGAGGGTCTTGGTGACCACCACGTTGCTGATGCTTGGGGAACAAAGCATCGGGAGAACTCCGGCTGTAGCTGCACCCTTGAGCTGATCTGCTGAGCTGAACGTGATGGCGCACGCCGACCACCTAAGAGGGTGCGTGGCTTCGAGCCTGGGAAGGACTGCGTTCACTTCGCGGGCGAACTGCTTGAAGATGCGCTGAGAGGCTGGGGCTTGCGCCCCGCCCAGGATGCAGGCGATCGCGCGGGGCTCCTGGAAGCCCCTAGCCCCCTCGTCCTGGTGGCGGTCCTTGTTTCTCCTTGGCTGCGGCGGCAGCGGTGGGAGGCCTGCGTTGCCTTGCGGGCGATCCTCGCGAGGCTGATCCCTCCAGTCTCCCTCGCGAGGCTGATCTCTCCAGCCTCCCTCGCGAGGCGGGTCTTGCCAGCGATCCTCGCGAGGTTGATCGCGCCACCCTTGGCGCGGGCCATGGTCTTCCCAGCGTCTTGCGTTCCTTCCTCCTCCTCGGCCGTAGCCCCGGTCACTGCGGTCAGGGCGACGGCTGATCCTTCCTTCTCACATGGCTCGGAGCTCTTGACATTCGTTGGTGTTGTGGGTGTGGAGGTCGTGGTACACACAGTACCGGCTGCCCTTGGAAGGTTCGGGCTGATCTCTGCCCCGCTTGGTGTCTGGTTCTGCCGCGAGCATGGCAGCCCCCTTGCGCTTCACGTCCTTGGCCTTGAGCTTCTTCTCTTCTGGGTCTGCGGCAGGCAACTCGAGGAGGGATAGACACCCTTCCTCGGCCCTGGCGCACTTGGTTGCCAGGTTGAACAACTCCAGGGAAGTGCACATGTCTTCATGCATCGCCAGCTCCTCCTTCATCTTGACGTCGCGCACGCCGTCGGAGAAGGCCGAGATGATGGCCTCCTCAGTCACCTTGGGAATCTTGAGGCGCGCGTTGTTGAAGCGCTGGATGTACTTCTGCAGGGTCTCCCCGGGCTGTGGCTTGATGCGGCGCATGTCGCTCATGGCGGGTGGCCGATCGCGAGTGCCTTGGAAGTTTGCGATGAAGCGGGTGCGCATCTCGTCCCAGGAGGAGATTGTGCCTGGAGCCAGGTTCAGGAGCCAGGTCCGGGACCCGTCCTTGAGTGCCATGGGGAACCAGTTCGCCATGACCTTCTCGTCTCCGTTGGCAGCTTCGATGCCCAGCTCGTAGAGCTGGAGGAACTCCGCAGGGTCAGCCATGCTGTCATAGCGAGGAGGCAGGTCTGGCTTGAACTTGCCGGGCCACGCGACATTGCGTAGCTCGGCGGTGAAGACACGACAACCTGCTGTGGCCACGGGAGGCCTTGGATGACGGGGAACTTGGTCTTGCATGTCCCCACGCGCTGCAGCTGGGAGCAGTGTGGGGTCTTGACGCGCGGGAGCAGGAGCATGGTCGCGATGTGCTGGAGCAGGGAGCGCCCGGGCAGCTTCTTGCGGGCGAGGGACTTCTTGACAACTCTGCTCTTGCTGCGCTGGCGCCTGACAGAGCGGGTTCCGCCCAGGGGCCACGCGCCTTGGAGCCATGGCGCCTTCCTGAGGAGGAGGCGGCCGGGGCGCCGCCGGAGCTTCACTGCCCGCGCGGGGCGGGGTGCGATGCAGCGGAACGGATGGCGCAGGAGAGCCCCCTGCGGCGCGGACAAGCTCGGCGACGCGGTCGAGCCATTCTTCATAGACATCGTCAACGGGACGGTAGCGCAGGAGCTCGCTCGCCGCGATGAGTGCAGCCCGAGCCTCCATGGGCGCGCGGAGCGCGCGGGACGAAGAACCAGCTGGGGTGAGCGAGGGAGTTGCGGTGCGGCCGTCTTGCCGCACGGATGGATGCTGGGACGACGCTTGATGCTCGTCCCCCGCCGGGCCGGTGGCGGCGTTGACGACAGGTAACGGGGAACGGCGAGGTCGCCCGCCGACAGGGGCCGTCTGGGCGACGCGGGAAGCGAGCACGGCCCGGCGCTCGGCGCGGGCCCGACGAGCGTCAGACATGGGCGTGATGGTCGGAGGAGAACGGGGTGGTGGAAGACGAATCCCGTCGCACCCCTACCTGGCGCGCCAAATGTCGGATTTCGGGTTCCGGCAGACCCTTGAGGTTCGAACACTGGGGTGCGCGTGGAGATTTCGCCTCCTACCTACCTGCACCCCTCCGCCTTGCTAGGATCTGAACTAAGGAAAGAACAACGCAAGAGACACAGGGTTTATACTGGTTCGGGCCACCGTTGTGCTGTAATACCCTACTCTAGTGTGTGGTGTGGTGGATTGCCTCTTGGGATGATGATGATGAACAATACAAGGAAGAACAGCCTCGCGAGGGTCTGTTCTTGGCTGGGGTGATGAACTACTAGGAGGAGCTCAGTCACCTTTCTCTCTCTCTCTCTCTTTCTGATCTTCTCTCTCTCTTTCCCTGCCTCTGCCTACTCTCTGCCTTGTCCTTCTCTCTGCCTTTTCCTCTGCCTACCTCCCTTTGCTCTGTGGGTGGCTGGTCCTATTTATAGAGGCCCTGGTCCTCTTCCCAAATATCGAGCCGGAAGGAAGCCAACAATGGCGGGCTAATTTGAAGGGGGACAGCTAGTATCAACTATCCTGACAAAAGTAGTCTTTGCCTGCGCAAAGCTCTGGTGATGACGCCGTGTTGGGCTCCACGGTGACCTCCGTCTCGTAGTCCTCCTGGTCTTGGTCTCGTTGCACCGAAATGGCAACCTTTGCCTGATGCCTCGGTACTCCGCGGCTGCGCTTGCCCCGTTTGCACCAAAGGGGAAGGGAGGACGCTGCGCGGGCTGCACCCGCGTGGCACCCCCGGTCATCATGGATTGCGTCACGGGCACCTCGTGAGGTACCCCGCCTTGATCTCTCCGCCTCCTCGTGAGCCAGCCTGACGAGGCCGCGCCTAAGGAAGCTCCGCGTCGTCCGCCCCGCGAGGCTTGGCCCCTCGCGAGGGTCTTGGGTTTGTGTTGGTGAAGATGGGCCGCGCTGGGCCCCCCTTTGAGCCACGCGCAGGCCGCAGGCAGGCAAGTCTGGGGACCCCCGTTCCCAGAACACCGACAGATCTGATGTGTAGAAAATGGAGGGCAAAGGAAAATAAGCTGCAGAGTGATGGTACATGAACAACTACCTGTCATTATAAGTACACTGATAAATGACAGCATGTACTTACAAGAACAATGCAGAGCTAAAAAAACATTGGCATTGGATATATTCTACACCAATGTAACCATTCATACAGATCAGATAATTTGGAGCGAACAATTGATAAGCAAGATATCATGCATACTGCTGTCACATAATGAACCAGGTATGTATGCAAGTACAGTGATACAGGACAACAGGTACTAACAAGAGCAAAGTAGCGGGCAGCATATTTGCGATATCCTGCCGTTCTTATCAAACCGGGATTCTTATTCGAGCAGATTTCCTACAAAAAAGATCCATAAGGCACATGCGGAAAAGTAGAAGTTCAAATTGTCATGTGATTTCATAGACAATACCTCATCCTGGGAATGAGACCAGTGCATAACAACGTTTTTCCATTCAATGTCTTCTAAATTTAGCACAGGAGACTTCACCGGGAATTCGTTTATAGACTTGCCATCAAAGTGTGATTTCCTCAGGTAACACCGATACTACTGCAATGCTTCCTTGAAAAGCACAAGCAAGCTTTGCTCGTCATGACTATCCAGATTGACCCTCACCTAGTTACAACAATGTAATGTAAATCATTGATGTGTTCAATTAGCAGAAAACAGGAAAATAATAACCATGAATAATAGCACTTACACGTAAGTTGGACAGGAAGATGTGAAAATGGTGTTTGTCTTCACAATAATCTTCCCATGATGGGAATATATGCACGTAGTCCCTAACAACATTGAAAGCATTGTCTTTTAAAGTGGGAATAAATGGAATGGGGTTCCAATCTGCAGGAATTGGTCGTCTCTGCAGTTGGGATAGGTCTTCGGCCGGTGGACTTGCTGTACTTTTTGCTGGAGTGGGATTTTTCTGTGGTACAACTGGTGCGATGGCAAATGAAATCGGTATACCTTTTGCTGGAGTGTAGGTCCTGTGTGGTGGGGCTAGTGGTGTGGCAGTGAAGTATGGGTACAGTCTGCTGGAGTTGGTCCTACGTTTTGTGTCACTGGTTGTACAACCAATATAAGTGGGGTGCTGTCTGATTTCTCCGGCACCACCACATTTTTCAAGGACTTTGCTGGTGCTCCTTCAGGTTCGGCAATCACCCTCTTCCTTTTTCATGTCTGATGCACAAGAATAGCATTTGAGTGGAAAAACATGGTATGATGACAGATGGAATATGTATTGATAATGGATGGGCATCGCATCTCGACATATATGATGAGTAAACTAAGCAGATGGCGGTGCAACAAAGTAGAAGAAATACAAGACAACATATGCAAGATACCCGCAATCAATAAAACATTGCCAAATTAGAACAGACACCTTGATGGGTGAACAGGACAGGCCATCTGCCTTTGACTCCTCGAGGTTAGAATAGTCATTAGGATCATATTCTGAACAACAATCAACAGGTGGGGAGCGTATGAGTTTCATTGCATCCAGAATGGCACTCAATGCCTTGGTGCCAATTTTGTAAGTCATTGCAGTGTTTAGCTTCAAGAGTGGACTGCTGCTAGTGCGACACAAAGCAGCTACACAGATCATAGTGTAGATATAACGAGAAAACCTTAAGCATCAGAGTAAAATCAACAAAGTGGAACTTGCTGGAATATATGTGCTAGTATTGCCGGTACGGCTAGAAAGGCTTCAGCTCTCTTCAAGTGAAGGTGCGGTACTGTTAATATCAGTGTAACTCTCAAAGGCGACACAACTCCACGCATTTCCTTGCTATTCTTATAGGATTCAAGTGGGAAGGCCACTACAAATCCTATTCCTATGTTTACAAGATCCTACGAATCAAAGAGGCTCAAAGTGTCCATCACAACCGACCGTATAGAACTCTACACTGCAAATGTCCCTGCTCATCTTCAGTACAAGGAACATACTGTACTACTATCATACTCCCTCTGTTCCAAAATATAAGTCTTGGTAGAGATTTCCACTATGGATCACATACAGATGTATCCAGATACATTTTAGAGTGTAGATTCACTCATTTTGCTCCATATGTAGTCCATGGTGGAATCTATACAAAGACTTGTATTTAGGAACGGAGAGAGTACATATTAAAGAAGAACGGAAGAGGAACATGGTAAAGAAGAGCAAGCAGATTTTGGATAATAAAATGTTGGTTGCGCAGTGCCCACACATGATGAACCAGAGCGCATTAAGAATGCAACTCCCAGCTGTCTCTCGACCATTTCAGGTGGTTGGATGAAGATTTTGACTGTATGATGCATATTTTGGTCGGTAAAAATTCATTATATAATCTCCCGAAGGTTTTGACTCCCATATCATGTTGTTTGTGTTTCGAGCTGTTGCTGCTGCTGATTAGAGAAAGATGTGTTCGCAAGAGTCAGTCGGGGAGAGCCTGGTGTCTCATCCGGCATCGAGATCAATGACGAACAACAATGCTGACCACATTGGGCCAACAACGGAGGAAGAGATGGAGGCTGATTTGAAGAGGATAGATGCCATGGAGGAGGATCAAGAAGTCACTTATCGCTTCTGAGCTGGATTCACAATGGGGGAACTGCAGAGCTCGGCTATCCCAAACTCGGTTATCCCTTCCAATGTTAGATTTCTTTCTTATGAAAATATGAAAAAGAGTTCCACTTGTTCTCCCGCAGCTATGCAACACCCTTGGGTGCAAGGAGCTTTGGCTGTTACAGGAAAGCTTCGAAAGGAAATAATGGACCTCAAGCAGCAAGTAAATAAGCTCGAGGAAGAGAATCGTATCCTAAGGGGCATCATCGCCAATAATATCACATCACCATCCCCGAAAAAGGAGACACAATCACATGGGTATGGGCACTCCCCTTGGCAACTGCCAAGCTTGGGGGAGGTGCCCCAGTATCGTATCACCATCACCTTCATCTTTACCATTTTTCTTAGTTCGATCCTTTTGATAATATTTTGATCTAGTAGAATAAAAGTTTTTAGTATGATCTAGTTTTGAGTTTTGCTTTATGATCCCTATATGTAATCGAGTCCGTGAGCTATATAATAAAGATTAGTGTTGAGTCAAGGGCTTGATGATTTTGCTATGATCTTGAGGGAATAAAATAAAAGAGAAGAAATAAAAAAGAAACAAAGAGATCATATGGATCTTATGGAGAGTAATGAGCTCACATATAAAGAGTATGATGAATAAAAGTTGTTGAGAGTTGACAAACATAGCTTTGGTCATCATTGCAATTAATAGGAAGTAATAAAGAAAGAGAGGTCTTCACATATAAATATACTATCTTGGACATCTTTTATGATTGTGAGCACTCATTAAAATATGACATGCTAAAGAGTTGACGTTGGACAAGGAAGACAACATAATGGGTTATGTTTTCTTACATCTGAGATAAATTATATTGTCATGGATCATCCAACATGATTGAGCTTGCCTTTCTCCTCATGCTAGCCAAATTCTTTGCACCAAGTAGAGATACTACTTGTGCTTCCAAATATCCCTAAACCCAGTTTTGCCATGAGAGTCCACCATATCTACCTATGGATTGAGTAAGATCCTTCAAGTAAGTTGTCATCGGTGCAAGCAATAAAAATTGCTCTCTAAATATGTATGACTTATTAGTGTGGGAGAAAATAAGCTTTATACGATCTTGTGATATGGAAGAAATAAAAGTGATGGACTGCATAATAAAGGTTCATATCACAAGTGGCAATATAAAGTGACGTTCTTTCGCATTAAGATTTTGTGCATCCAACCATAAAAGTGCATGACAACCTCTGCTTCCCTCTGCAAAGGGCCTATCTTTTACTTTTATCTCCCACCTTACATAAGAGTCATGGTGATCTTCACCTTTCCTTTTTACATTTTATCTTTTGGCAAGCACAATATGTTGGAAAGATCCTGGTATATATGGCTAATTGGATGTGAGTTTTCATGAACTATTATTGTTGACATTACCCTTGAGGTAAAACATTGGGAGGCAAAACTATAAGCCCCTACACTACAAAAAAAATACACTTCCGTGATGATACGTGTTTGTCACAGTAGGTCGCGTTTTTTGTCATGCATGTACATCCATGACAAATTTATGACAGAATCAAGATAGTCATACCTGTGCTGTCGTAGAAGTGTTCCATGACATTACCAAAATTATCATCACGGAAGTGTCCACTTCCATGATGATAAATCGTGCGTCACATAAGTGCTTTCGTCAAGGGTGACCGACACGTGGCATCCACCGTAACGGAACGTCGTTAAGCTATCAGGTCGGATTTTGGATCCGGTAACCCGTTAATAGCCTCGACCAATGGGGATTTTCCACGTGTAAAATCATCATTGGCTGGAGGAGACACGTGTCAGGTCCGCGTTGGCACAGGTGTCACTCATCCAATGGGCGAGACGCGCCTATGATATGTTGACACGTGGACCGGCCCATCAAGTTTAAATGGGCCGGCCCAACTGAAGGCCCACAAGATTTTGCGGACCCTAATGGGCCGGCCCAGCTAAAGGCCCATGAGATTTTGCGGACCATAATGGGCTGGCCCAGCTAAAGGCCCACAAGATTTTGCGGGCTATAATGGGCCGGCCCAGGTAAAGGCCCACAAGATTCTTGCGGATCATAATGGGCCGGCCCAGCTAAAGGCCCATGAGATTTCGCCAACATTAATGGGCCGGCCCAGCTGTAGGCTCACAAGATTTTGAGGACCCTAGTAGGCCGGCCCATTAACTGGCTGCCATGTTTTGGGCCAAATGCCGGCCCATATTTAATCCGGGTAATGGCCTACCATGCTCCGGGCCTAATAGTGGCCCATATGAGATCTGACCCGTTAAAGCCTACCACGTTCTGGGCCAAATTACGGCCCAAATCAGGTCCGGCCCTTTAAGAGGCTTTGGGCTCAATTATGGCCCATATCAGATTCGGCCCGTCAACTAGACACTATGCTTTTGGGCCCACTTGCTAAAGGCCCACTTAGTAATTCGGCCTGATATTAGTTTTGGCCTGTTAAGGGCCCGTTTAACATTTCAGCCATATATTAATTTTGGCCTGTTAAAAGCCAGTCATATAGTTGGGCCTAACTATGGCCCGGTTTGCATCCGGCCTGCTCGCAGCCGATATCTGATTGGGCCAAACAAGGACCGAGACAATTTTGGCCTGTTAAAAGCCCGTGATTTGATTCACACAATCATGGGCCGGGGTTCATTTCGGGCTGCTGCCGGCCCATGAGCTGTTCGGCACGTTTCAGGCCCCACCTACATCGTGATTGCATGACGGCCCGATTATGTACCCTAATTTTACGCTTTGGCCGGTTTACTGCGAAGACATGATATATATACAGTAAAATAACTGCAACATAGTGAATAAGAAAAAACCTAGACTATACAATAAAGAAATTACGGCATATTACATCCACTGGGCATCAAAGTTCGCCACTATGATAATAAAGCACAAGCAGACAGCAGATTACATACACTGGGCATCAAAGATCGCCACCAGTGCAAATAAACACGCCGACAAAATAATATACAAAACCGACAGCACTTCAATAGAGTTCAAGAAAGGTTAGCCCCGCTGGGGAGCTGCAGCGCAAGCAGCTGAGCAAGATGATGAGACCGCGCTTGTTCAACACTTATATCTTCCTCACTCTGAAAGATAAACAAGCAGACGGATGACAGGTTTTGCACATAAAAGTATCAGTGCTGACAATTCATCACATTTCTTACTGACGAATAAAGTGACACAGTTTAAAATTGCATTAACACAATATGGTATTGTTCAGGTCAAGACATGGCAGGAAATGACATTGTGAAGGAGTTGGCAGCTTCACGACACCGCTGGATTATAGATCAAGAACTCATAAGTATCAATGGTTAGTGTGCTGTCAATTTATACCATTTCAGATTGGCAAATAAAGATACGATTTAAATAATAGTAGAATGATATGACATTGTTCATAGTTAAGACATTGCAAAATATGACATTGTGCTGTAGTGGGTAGGTTCACCACAACACTGGATTACGGATGAAGAACAGAAGCATATATGCAGTGCAAAAGAAGATCACTTGCTCTGTATAGTTTAATTTACATGGTATGAGGAAGGAACGTGGTTGTACAACTGAAAACTTAAATTGAGAAAGGACAAGCTTTTGTTTATGAACTACATAATAAACTTTAAACAAGCAATTTGATGCAAACACCAAAAAATGAACAGCTGTTGCAGTCATGCCTAACCAAATATATAGAACAAAGTTTGAAGGCTTGAGATGGACAAACTTACATTATTGGTGAAGACAGACTCTATAAAGGCCTTGTCCATGCTGATGGGGGGGGATTCAAGAAGTTTACCATGGAATCTTCTTCAAAAGCATTGCCTTTATTCTACGTTTTGTTAAGAGTAAATATAGATGTGATAATATACGAAAAAATGGAGAATATTTAAGATAATATGAAGAGTGATGCTACATAACCAAGTAGCTATAAATGTAAGTGCAGCGATACAGGCAAAAGGTACAACCAAGAGCAATGCACAACTAAACTTCTTCAGTACCAACCTTATGGTAAGAGTAAATATAGATCTTGTCGGATTTCAGGTTCCGGCAGACCCTTGAGGTTTGAACACTGGGGTGCGCGCGGAGATTTCGCCTCCTACGTACCTGCACCCCTCCGCCTTGCTAGGATCTGAACTAAGGAAAGAACAATGCAAGAGACACAGGGTTTATACTGGTTCGGGCCACCGTTGTGGTGTAACACCCTACTCCAGTGTGTGGTGTGGTGGATTGCCTCTTGGGCTGATGATGATGAACAATACAAGGAAGAATAGCCTCGCGAGGGTCTGTTCTTGGCTGGGGTGATGAACTACTAGGAGGAGCTCAGTCACCTTTCTCTCTCTCTCTCTCTTTCTGATCTTCTCTCTCTCTCTCTTTCCCTGCCTCTGCCTACTCTCTGCCTTGTCCTTCTCTCTACCTTGTCCTCTGCCTACCTCCCTTTGCTCTGTGGGTGGCTGGTCCTATTTATAGAGGCCCTGGTCCTCTTCCCAAATATCGAGCGGGAAGGGAGCCAACAATGGCGGGCTAATTTGAAGGGGACAACTAGTATCAACTATCCTGACAAAAGTAGTCTTCGCCTGCGCAAAGCTCTGGTGATGACGCCGTCTTGGGCTCCACGGTGACCTCCGTCTCGTAGTCCTCCTGGTCTTGGTCTCGTTGCACCGAAATGACAACCTTTGCCTGATGCCTCGGTACTCCGCGGCTGCGCTTGCCCCCTTTGCACCAAACGGGAAGGGAGGATGCTGCGCGGGCTGCACCCGCTTGGCACCCCCGGTCGTCATGGCTTGCATCACGGGCACCTCGTGAGGTACCCCGCTTTCATCTCTCCGCCTCCTCGTGAGCCAGCCTGACGAGGCCGTGCCTGAGGAAGCTCCGCATCGTCCGCCCCGCGAGGCTTGGCCCCTCGCGAGGGTCTTGGGTTTGTGTTGGTGAAGATGGGCCGCGCTGGGCCCCCCTTTGAGCCACGCGTAGGCCGCAGGCAGGCAAGTCTGGGGACCCCCATTCCCAGAACGCCGACAGATCTGATGTGTAGAAAATGGAGGGCAAAGGAAAATAAGCTGCAGAGTGATGGTACATGAACAACTACCTGTGATTATAAGTACACTGATAAATGACAGCATGTACTTACAAGAACAATGCAGAGCTAAAAAAACATTGGCATTGGATATATTCTACACTAATGTAACCATTCATACAGATCAGATAATTTGGAGCGAACAATTGATAAGCAAGATATCATGCATACTGCTGTCACATAATGAACCAGGTATGTATGCAAGTACAGTGATACAGGACAACAGGTACTAACAAGAGCAAAGCAGCGGGCAGCATATTTGCGATATCCTGCTATTCTTATCAAACCGGGATTCTTATTCGAGCAGATTTCCTTCAAAAAA
This sequence comes from Triticum dicoccoides, assembly GCF_002162155.2. NCBI lineage: Eukaryota > Viridiplantae > Streptophyta > Magnoliopsida > Poales > Poaceae > Triticum > Triticum dicoccoides. The sequence continues at coordinate 578,196,064 of NC_041388.1, read as the reverse complement.
GATCCATAAGGCACATGCGGAAAAGTAGAAGTTCAAATTGTCATGTGATTTCATAGACAATACCTCATCCTGGGAATGAGACCAGTGCATAACAATGTTTTTCCATTCAATGTCTTCTAAATTTAGCACAGGAGACTTCACCGGAAATTCGTTTATAGACTTGCCATCAATGTGTGATTTCCTCAGGTAACACCGATACTGCTGCAATGCTTCCTTGAAAAGCACAAGCAAGCTTTGCTCATCATGACTATCCAGATTGACCCTTGCCTAGTTACAACAATGTAATGTAAATCATTGATGTGTTCAATTAGCAGAAAACAGGAAAATAATAACCATGAATAATAGCACTTACACGTAAGTTGGACAGGAAGATGTGAAAATGGTGTTTGTCTTCACAATAATCTTCCCATGATGGGAATATATGCACGTAGTCCCTAACAACATTGAAAGCATTGTCTTTTAAACTGGGAATAAATGGAATGGGGTTCCAATCTGCAGGAATTGGTCGTCTTTACAGTTGGGATAGGTCTTCGGCTGGTGGACTTGCTGTACTTTTTGCTGGAGTGGGATTTTTCTGTGGTACAACTGGTGCTATGGCAAATGAAATCGGTATACCTTTTGCTGGAGTGCAGGTCCTGTGTGGTGGGGATAGTGGTGTGGCCAGTGAAGTATGGGTACAGTCTGCTGGAGTCGGTCCTACGTTTTGCGACACAGCTCCACGCATTTCCTTGCTATTCTTATAGGATTCAAGTGGGAAGGCCACTACAAATCCTATTCCTATGTTTACAAGATCCTACGAATCAAAGAGGCTCAAAGTGTCCATCACAACCGACCGTATAGAACTCTACACTACAAATGTCCCTGCTCATCTTCAGTACAAGGAACATACTGTACTACTATCATACTCCCTCCGTTCCAAAATATAAGTCTTGGTAGAGATTTCCACTATGGGTCACATACAGATGTATCCAGATACATTTTAGAGTGTAGATTCACTCATTTTGCTCCATATGTAGTCCATGGTGGAATCTATACAAAGACTTGTATTTAGGAACGGAGAGAGTACATATTAAAGAAGAACGGAAGAGGAACATGGTAAAGAAGAGCAAGCAGATTTAGGATAATAAAATGTTGGTTGCGCAGTGCCCACACATGATGAACCAGAGCGCATTAAGAATGCAACTCCCAGCTGTCTCTCGACCATTTCAGGCGGTTGGATGAAGATCCTACGTCTTCTAACCCTCCTTCTTCTTCTTCTTTGATTCTTCCCATACAGAACACCACACGGGCCGCCGGCCGGACCACTGGCCCCCACCGCCTGTGTTCCTCCGCCACCCCCACCCCCACCCCCGCCCCAACCCCCACCCGCGTTGAGTTTTATTCGTTCGGCGAGGCTCCACAACCACCCGAGCCCCTTCGATCGCACCGGCGAACTCCGACGAGCTCTGAAAAATCGACTGACCCAATTTTTAAATTTAGTCTACTGTGATTTAACTAGTGTGGAATATAAAAGGGGAAAACCATAAGCATTGGGAGTATAGTGTTGAGCGTGCCATGGCGGATCTGAAGATGCAAACCGGACAAAGGCAACTTCGCAACCAAGACAAGAAATCAGTGTAAAGCAGTGGCGATCTATTTTCTTGCTGCGATAAATAAGTTGAGCAGATACGAAAGAGTACCGCCTCTGGTGCGGCGCCGTGTACGCATCTGCTGAGAATTTGACGGTGCTGCGGTAGCGATGGCTGTCGGCGGCGTGGAAGCATATCTAGGAGGGTAGACGATGGCGGCGGGGCGCGGTGGACGAGACGGTCGTAGGAGCGGTGCCGGAAAGGTGGACGACGGCAGGGATGAAGCGAGAGGACAGGATGCAAGGATCCCGGTCCGAAGCCGTGGATGAGAGAGGTCGATCTCTTGTAATGACGGCGGCGTTGGGGTATCAGCTCCGGCATGGTGGAGGAGGACGGCGGTGGATGGGGTGGAGGACGGCGGCGGATGGAGGAGGGTGGGGTGGAGAGGGTGTTTTGGCGCCCACAGAGTACGAATGGGGGAAATGGAGGTAGAGAGGAAGGGGGAACCATGTATTCAGGGCGCGCTTGTCTCAAATGCGAGGAAATTTACAAACTTAGCCCCTGTTTCAAATTTCTACTACATCACAACAACATTTGTCGGTTGGGGATAGGACGGGAATCTCACATACACCGAATATTTGCCGACGAGAGTTTCTTTTTGGTGCCCACCGTGTATCAATATGAATCGGGGAGGGAGTCGATTTCGGCCGAGGACGCACTGTGTTTTGGCTCCCACTGTGTATGAATCCAGGTGAGAGGCGGTTACGTCATGTTTGGGTGAAATTACAAACCTACCCCTATCGAAACCTATAGAAATCCAGCAGATAGGCTTTGCGTGGCAGGGATAGGCATTAGTGATTTCCATCTCGCAGATTTTGGTTTCGGGCGGTTACTGCGACTTTCCCCGCTTCGTTCAAATTTTGCAGAGTGCACATTTACTGTGCCAACTCAATTCGAATCCCGTTTGTATTCTATTTTTTTCAGGCGGGATCCATTTTCAATTGGAATTACATTCTATATACATCATTTTTATATATACTTTCAAAAGCACAGCACCATTTATACATAAATATGGTTTACAAATGGCATGATCTTAGATTCATAAGGTTGTATCCATCAATTTGGATTTTCAAATATTTGAAACCACTTTATGTTGAAATCCAGTGTATGCATTCCTGGCCAACTGTCTCCAATTAATGTGTGTTTCATGCGGGTTTTTTTACTTCTCAAACATGTATAATGTGTTTCACACACGCAACATATAGTGTAATCCCGTTTAGACATTAATTGCATATAAACCATGCATTGTTTTAATTGAAGAATCTATGGATCACCAATATTGATAAACTATATAAAATTACAAGTGTGCCCAAATTCAAATGAATATGCATGTTTGATACGCCAATTTGCGTTATGATATTATCGATGTCGTGATCTCCAGTTTAAATATTTGAATCCCCTTTAATCCAGATATTCGTCTCATATAGCTATCACTCGTGCTTATATAGGACTATCTCTCTGGACCTATACGTGTTCATCATCTCTTAGGTATCTCTCGTGCTTCCTGTATGTCGACAATGATCTTTTATCTTCGTAACACACTGACTGTACTCTCTCCCTGGACCTTCATCACTCTATCTCTCTCTAAGAATATCTCGCTCCCTGCTATGTGTTTCTAACTATGATTCTCCATGTGGAATCTGTTTCTCTCACACAAACACAAAACTTTGTCTCCCGGAGTCTCATTTCTCTCTACTATTCCCATGTGTGCCACTCGCACACCCCTCATACAGAGATGTCTTTCGCTCCTTAGATATGAGAACCTAAGACTCTTCCTCTTCAATATCTCTTTCTCACACACAAACACAAACTCTGTCTCCCAGGGTCTCATATTTCTCCATTGTTCTCTTGTATGTCGATCACACACACCCTCTCTCCCTAGAGATATCTTGCGTTCCCTCGTATGTCTCTCTACCTGTCACTCTCGTTGTGAAATATCTTTCTCTCTCGCAGACACAAAACTCCGTCTCTCTGGATCTCATTTCTCTTTGATATCTGTTTGTATGTGACTCACATGCACCCTCTCTATATATCTCTCACACCCACACAGATAACCCAGCCTTCTGATCCACTCGACTCCTATCTCTAACGCACACTAGCTAGCATCTTTATCTTTCTATTTATCTGTTTCTCCATCAACCTTCTTTCTCGCCCTCACTCTTGATTCCTATCACGCACACTACATATGTTTCTCTCTACATGCAGTCAAGTGCCCTCACACACACATATATAACTTCACCCTTTGAACCACCCGACGGTCATCTCCAACACCCAAACTAGCGGATGTCCCTCTAGCTAGCATATCCATCTCTGTATCTATCTGTAGTTTCTCCGTCAACATTTCTTTCTCGCACGGAGTCTTGCTTCCTATCACCCACACTATATATGTCTCTCCATACATATGCATTTATAGGTTGGTCTCTTTTGCACAATTGTTGCGCCTCACTCCCTCTGCTCGCCATAGATGCATGCTCCAGCCCACGCCACTATCTCTTAAAGACAAAAACACATGCTCAATTGTCGGGCCTTCTTCCCTGCATTCTCACATGCAAGCATATTGTCATACCGATTCGTCTCTCCCATGTCGTTGATCTTATGACTTATGTCTTCTTTCTTTTATCTCGATCATGCGCGCGCACACACACACATCCCATGTATACATGTATACCTCTCACACGTGCACGTTCAAGGTCTCTATGTCTCCATACGTAGTTAATTATCCTCAATTCTAATGCCACATCAAATCGTTCTCCTCTTTTGTGCACATAACTTCCGCCTGGATGGATAAAACACACACTCACACTTAACAATCTCCTTCTAGCTACCCCCCCCCCGCCTCTCACTCTTCCCCTATATCCCCGAAACCAATAAGACCATCCCTTTGTTTAATTCCCGCCTACATGCACCATCGATATATAGTAGTCTTCCTCGGTGTCTCTCGAACAAACACATTCTCTCGATGTCGACTCCTCTCACGCGCACACACCTTCTCTTCCCTCTCTATGGGCATTTTCTCTCTCGCACCCCATCGTTGGTGGCCTCTGCCATACACATCACC
>NC_041388.1:578178753-578191037 GCF_002162155.2 Triticum dicoccoides | reverse complement strand
CACACACACACACGCATGCACGCACCCCCCCACACACACTAAGACTCCATCTCTCTCTCACACACACAAACTAAGACTCCATCTCTCTCTCTCACACACACACACTAAGACTCCATCTCACACACACATGCTCTAGGCGGAGCATTTGTTCCTACCACCCTTCATCCAACCTTACCCCTATGATAAACAATCACCTTTATTTACTTGCATAACATGGACAGATTCCACTTTACTTTAGTAGTCAGCAAACTTATTATCTGTACCCTTATAAAAAATGAGTTGGCGGTGATGGTGTGCCTGCCATCTTGTAATACAGACCGTATGATCTATATCTGAGGATAGAAAGCAAATTATGATAATTTTACAAAAGATACCCGCACCTCTCTCCACATCATTATCTCCCGCAACCTCATTGCTCAGCAATTAAAAAAGGAATAAGTCTCTGGAACAATCTAGCATGCATGGTGGCCGCTGCCGCCTGCCGGCGACGTCCATCCCCATGCCTCTGTCCATTCTGAACGCCAGTCACCACCATGCTCCACTCCTCCTCGCCTTATCTCTCATCTTTCATTTTTTAGATGACATTCTCGAGATACCAGTTTTGTGATAAAATTCTCGAGATATCATTAGTTTTTACACATGGGATTACTCCTGCATGGGTTCATCACAACATGTGTTTTGTAAAAAAATGCATATTGATGTTCCCTGCAATGCACGAGAATCTTGCTTGTAATTATATAACGCAAATCACGAGCAGGAAGTGACATTTTTTGACACAACCACGTTAACATGGCCACATAAATCACTAGCTAAAGTAAATACCATTATACTTATATCCTGATGCAAAAGGTTGAGTACATGTCCGAAGAGTAGAGTCGCACACACGCACTCTGTCTCTCAGAATCTCTCTCACACACACACCAGTCACGTGACGACCACTTAAGCAGACACGTATGTTACAATTTGTGCATCCACGGGTACACGTGATGCTGCGCATTTATTTAAGCCGGAAGGCGAACCCAAACAGTAGTTGCATTCATTCCCCTCCCGCCGCCTCTTCTCTAGTCACCGTCGCCCGGTAGCCATGGGTCGGCCGAAGGTAACAACATACGCCATACTCCCGCCGGAGCGGCGCTTTAATATGGAAATTTTAGTTGTCATGCATGCATCTTTTTGTGCTAGCACTCCTATATAAGGGTTGACTGGTCGCTTCCCGCGGACGTGCGCGGGCGGTGGAAGGGGAAGGAGAAGGGAAGCGGGCTGTGGAGTAACGTTTTTACCACAATTTCTTAGGAAACTGAGTGCAATAATTGAGTAGTTTTGCAAACTACGAGTACTACACCTGAAACGGTTCAAAACCTATACTCCCTTGCTAGCGTGCGCTTCCCGTGTGAAATGGTCAGCGTCGCCCTAGAGCGTCAGTGCCGCATTAATGCCCGGCCAGAGCGGAGGCGACCTCTCAGTGGTGCCGGCTTTGAAGTGGCGCGACGGCCGAGAGAATGCCGTTTCCCGGTGCACGCGACTGCTCCGCGTCGAGACTGGCCATAGGCCCTGTTTGGATCCAAGGATACTCTAACACAGTTAGAGTTAGAGTTATTTTCTAACCCACTCTAACCCAAATAAGCATCTCTCCATCGGGATAGTTGGGTTAGATGAAACTAACCCACTCTAACCCTCCCTGTTTGGATACTTTTGGGTTATTTGAGCCTCCAACTAACCCAAACTAGCTCTAACCCCATGATCCAAATACGGCACATGGGTTAGAGTTAGTTTGAGCTAGTTGGGGCTCAAATAGCCCTAAAGTATCCAAGCATGAGGGTTTAAATTGGAGCAAGTTGCACCGAACCCACCAAAAAAAAACTATCCCACCCAAGAGGTGCTAACTGGAGATAGTTCTCATTGGGACCACTGAAAAAACACTTTTCTCTCTCCATGAAGTGCATTTATTGTCAATCTAACCCTGTCACCCAAACACCTCTTTGGCTACAGTTAGTTCAGGGTTAGTCATGAGTTAGTCTAACCTCTAGCTAAGTTAGAGTATCAAACAGGAGCAGTATAGGACATGCAAGTTGCCAAAGCATACAGGCAAATTCGTACGTGAAAGGATTTTTTTTCTTTTTGAAAACGGAACGTGAAAGGAATTTTTTAGAATGCTCTTGGCATGTCGCTAACATGTGATAGTTAACTGATCTCAATAGACGGCAGAAACGCCAGCCCGCCGCACTTTGATAGAGACGAGGAGGGAGAAGCGATACGGGCTGCTGGATTACTAGAGATAGGTTTTGCACGGAAGCCAAGAAATATGGTGACAGCGTGGGCTAGCCATGTACTAGTATGATGTAACTACACTGGTGTCGGTGTACAAAAAGAGGGGTACACTTTTTTGTACCCCTATAACTGTGCACGGGCAGTCTGAGCCACAGGCACCACCACACTGAGCAAGGCAAGGGAGGTGAGCCAAGGTAAGGCCGAAGCTCAGGAGAAGCAGAACGATGCCAAGACCAAGACCACAAAGAGCAAAGGGGACAAAGCGGACCTCCCCCCGGCAAGATCCTTGCCGGGAGGAGGTTTTAGCAAACCCGGCAAGACCCTTGTCGTGGAAGCTCGCCCCACACCTACGGAGTGAGTCACCCTTGAGTCCACTGCCCCCATGGGGCAAGGATTCGGGAGACATCCCCGTGATGGCTTGCAGATCTTTGTGAAGACATTCGAGATCAGATACACCCTTTAGAAGATGATGATCCTTGGCGGGATCCTAGCCAAGGAGGACCATAAGGCCCCCGGCAAGAGCCTTGCCGGGGATGACAGCAGGCGCCACGGCAAGACCCTTGCCGGGGCCCCGGCAAGGCCCTTGCCAAGAACACCCATAGGGCCACCATCAGGCCCACGCCAGTCAAACCTCCACCGCCATTCGCATGCAGCTGCCGACCCAACCAGCTGGGCAGGCACCTACGTGGCGGCATGCAGATCTTTGTGGAGACCCACCACTGTGCCACCTCAGCTGCTTGCCTGCTTACATGGCACCGCGGGCGCTGCTGGCCAGGGCGTGTGTCGACGCGAGAGGGAGCGGCGACGGACGAGATAGGGCTCTCCCCTGTCCCCGATAAAGCAAGGACACCTGGGCAAGACGCATTAAATGCGCCTTGTCATGTAATGCGAGGGATAACCTCACATCACTGTTCCCTTTCCACCTCCTGTGTGCCACTGTGGCAACCCCTTTCCTATAAAAGGAGGCCCGAGGCGACCAGGAGGAGGATTCGGCTTTTTGGAGCTCCTCACGCCCCATAGGTAGCTCAAGAACACAGATATACAATCCACCAAAGCAGGAGTAGGGTTTTACGCATCCTCGCGGCCCGAACCTGGATAAACGAACCATGTGCTATTTGTTTGATCCGCTCTTCTCACGACCCCGCGCCCCGCAACCGTAGTAGGGATTCTTGTGATCCCATAGGTGTCGTTCCCACTGACATCTGGGCTGTCGTGTTTCGTACTCTTCCAGTCCACTATGGAGAAGATTGGTTAATTTTATATCGCTAAATAATATTAAATATTATCAGTGCAGACGCTCCACCACGAGGTTCCTTGCTCCTTCTCGGTCGTCTGGAATCTATGTTCTTCCACTCTATTTTTTTACGTGAGCTTTGTTCATCCTTTTGCCAACACGCGAGACATCTAACATCAAGGTGCACGTGTTATGCAAGGATCGTTCCATCTATATGAAGAACACGTGGGACTAGAACTACGATACGGACATGTACCTAGGAGTGGACGTACGAACCTGAGTAATGTAGCGCAGTAAGTGAAGTAGAAAGGCACAAATGATATGAACATGCATGGCATATAGGGTGTGTTTGGTTGCGTTCTCGTCTCAACATAGTTGTTCCCTCTTCATGCATGCTCAACTCAACACCCCTCTTCATGCATGCTATCTTCATGCATGCTTCTAGTGTATTTGTGCTAAACTAGTGTGGACTCATGCACCCTCCATACACTCTACCAAACACCCAAAAGTAGGTCAAGAAGGGAACTCTTGGGAGGCATTTGTCTCTTACTACGTACTACCACTAAATGTTGTACGTGCAATGCACGGTGATGTTATGGAGTACGTGCCTAAGTACTCTACTACTACTATATTAGTTGGAGGCACATATTAACTTTTATATTTGTTTACGTGTATGCCCCGAGACCTTCCGACTAGACGTGTCTTTCTCTCCAGGTCGCACTTTGTATCGTTCATACCACTAAGTACTACTACGTGTGGTCTCCGACCTAGAAGTGGAAGAAGTGGAGACGCTCTACCAAACTGTTTTTTACGCTGGGCTCTACCACGCTGTTCATGTCCCACTCCTTTCACTGACGTGTGGGACATCCAGCATGTGCCGTGTTTGGCACCCTTCGTCTAAGAGTTGAAACGCTAGCATTCATCAGAAATAAAAAAATACTAATTATAAATCGGCAGTGATACTTTTTTTGCGAACCAATCAGCAGTGATACTATACCACGCGGTTTCCTTGCTCCTCGATATCGGAAAGAATACTTCTGTTCGCCAACATGTGGGACGTCGACCATCCTGGTCCACTTGCCATGCACGCAGAACTCCAAGGGAGAGTCACCCAGGTCGTCGCGCCGCAGTAACAATGACTAATGAGTCATCAAATCACAGGCCCACTTCCCACTTTGAAGTTGCTCGGACGAAGGAACCATCATGACTTCGTTGAATTCCGCTTCTTGAAGAAAACTACTGTACCAGTAGTACTGCTAGCTACGGTAGTTACTCCAACAGAGGCCTCCTTTCGTTCATAGGATAGGAATATGAAAATCATAGGAAGTGAGATGACATGCATCTCAATTCATATAGAGAAAGAGATGCCATTTGATGCTTAGGATAGGAATTTTTTTCATTTAGTCTAGGCTAATGTACTGGTAATTTGCTCTAAAAACTACAGTAGTAACTAGTAGTATTGGTACATGCTTGTACTCAGACACAGACACACACACTAACTACTAGTACTACTACTTCTCACATGTTGGCCAGACGCCATCGTTCTCCTTCCCGGCTTTGTCGGCGACACCCCACCGTGCTTGGATCTTCGCTGACCTCTCCGCAGCAGCGCGTGCGTCCTTTTCTTTCTTGCGGCGGCGGGCCCCTCTTTTCTTGAGTGCTTTCTGACTTTTCTGCTCCCTCTATGCGGCTTTGGCCGCCTCTTGCTCTACCGCCCATTCGGCCTTGGCATCTTCAAATTCCTCCCACATAGTTGTGAGGTCGCGAGCGGCGATGAACTCGGCACGGCGGGATGCCATCGCTTCCCTACCATTTTGTGTGCGGTCGTGGGCGGCGAGGAACTCGGCGTGGTGGGATGCCATCGCTGCCTTACTGGTTAGTGTGCGGCGCAGTGGCATGAACGTCGCTTGGTGAGAGCTTGGGGTGAAGTGGCCGGACAATCGTATAGTGCATTGGTTTGTCAAGAGCTCAAGGACATAATACAAAGCAAATTTGGATTCCCCTTCAATCCTGGTCATTTATTACCGAGTAAAATGCATTGGCGGTCATCGAACTTGTCTTGATAGCTCACTTTGATCATTGTATACGAGATATGGTGATTATACGGTCACTGGCTCAGCGTATAGCTCCGTATTTATATGGTTGACCAGTCAAACAGTCCGCATGTGCCTCATCAGCTCGTGTTCTTTATCTATCTACGCGGGCCTACCTGTCAATGGAGAAACAAATACTCTAAAAACCAAAATTATGCGTATGTGGGGAATCAAACCACGGACTCGTCGCTGCAACGCACCCTCGTCAGCCAAATGAAAATGAAACACTTCACGTCAGACACTCATGCTCACACTGTCAAAGCATGCTAATGCATGCACGTCACCCTCTAAATCAAAGTCCTGCTCATGGCGCAACGCAAACGGCAAGCCCATCACCTGCGCGCCCCGGCGGTGCCTGACATTACTGATTAGACGTTTGATGGAGGCCTACGCGAATGCCGAGCATGTATTCACCTGGCTCAACACCAACGGTCATACTCGGACCGCCTTGCTCATGTATATGGGTACTATGGTAGTATGGTATGGAGTATGTATTATCGTGAGCGACCGATCTTAGTGCCACTGCACACCGAAACCCCTTCCATCGCTAGCGCGCGCTTCCCGCCTGAAACGGTCACTGTCTCTCTAGAATGTCAATCCCGCATTCACCGGACTTAACTGCAGGTGCAATTGGTGTGTCACTGACATGCGGGCCAGATGCCCGTTGGGCCCACATGTCAGTAACCCAAACGCATCCACAGTTAAGTCACTAAAGTAGCGTCCGCATTCACGCCCGACGAACCTACTCCGGTGCCAGTTGTCCATCCGTCTGCCGCGGCTCATTTCCATTCGCCCGCTATATTAACTTGAGCCCCAGCTCCCAGCCATAGCCAAAGACCCACACTTATTCTCCTCCGGTCCCTTCCTTCTGTCGGCAGCACTTCAACCATGGCCTCCTGGCGCTCCGAAGCTCTCTTGGACGTACTGTCGTAGGAGCAGACGAGGGACATCGGCGGCTCCGCTCCAGGCGCGCTCCAAAGATCTCTTCGACGTACTGTCGCATGAGCAAACGAAGGAGATCGCTGCCACCCCCACCCCCCCCGGCCGCCCTCCGCCGCCACGACCACGAAGCCAGCGCGCGTGCGCGGGCGCAGCCGGTAGCGAGGAAGAGTAGTACACGGTAGGTCACCACCGCTCTGGTCCCGGGAAGGCCAACACTACTCCACTCAGTCGATGCCAAGCTTGGTGGGGTAAACATCGGCGGCCGATTAGCCGCTTGACGGCGACGTGGAGGCGGAAATCTTCATAACCTTGTGCTCCGGAGGAGGAGGTTATCGAGGCAGATGAGGAGGAGGCAAAGGCAATGCCCGGCTTTCTTGGGTTCATGGCCGGACATGGTGGTCGGGCGCCGGCAATCGTTTAGATTAGGTTTATAGTAGGTTTTAGTACGGTTTGTGCGAAATATGTAATGAATTTCGTCCAGTTTGTAGGAAAAGTTTTCAAAATGTAATGAATTTCATAAATGTAATGAATTTCATCCGGTTAATTTGAAATTTGCTTTGTTTGCACTAATTTCGTCCGGTTAGTTCATATAGTTGTCGAAAGGTATGCGGGCAGCATCGGATGGCTTCCATCAGTGTCCTCGGACAGATGCCGGTGTAAATTTGTGGGCCAGCACTGGAGATGCCCTAACTATCATGCTATAATTGCTAACAATCCTCCATTATTTGGCACGGAACAGTTATCCCTCGATCAAAATCAGATCCGCGGTGTTTCGCACTCCTCCGGCGTAAGTGTGTAAACTCTTGCTTACATAAAAATGGAGCAAGTGGACGGCACTATAGCACGTCATATCACTCGAACTAGCCCGCCTAACGAGCGGGAAAGCACCACCCTCGTCATTTTGTTCTGGATTTCTATCGATCAATCACGCAAAAATGTTACGCTTCACAAGTTCTAAAGGAAAAGGCGGCACACTTACGACTCGTACGCGTCGCAACCCCGACAGTCCGGCTCGCACGCCGCTCACCAGAGGGGACACGCGTTGTCTTGCAATTTCACTGACATGTGGGACCGTAATTGAATAAATCGTCGATAGCCGAAATCTAATCGCTCGGCGGGCGTCGGCTGAGAAGAGAGAAATGGGGGAGGGAGAAGAGATCGCCTGCCCGCCGCGCACGGACTCCAAGAAATATATGGTGATAATGTGAGGTGGGCCATGCTGGAGTCCGGACCGCTTCCGGAGCCCGCTCTCACCGCCCTGGCCCCTCAAGACGCTAGCTGCCCTCCGCATTCATGCATAGCAAGTAGTACTCCTTATGTGGAGGAGAGAGAGGCATTGACAAAGTCAAGGAGTGGGCTCTGCAAGAGCCCGTCTCTACACGTGCTCCTAGGTATAAAAAAATAATTCTGAAAAAGGCATAAAAAATTGTGTCTTAAAAAACAAAGGTAAAAAACATTTGAGAGGAAACAGATAGAGAGAAAGTGAGAAAAAGCTGTAACCTGGGCATTACATGAGGAAGGAGGGAGTGGTGCACATGCCAAGTTCACTGGGCTGCCGTGTTTCACACTCCTTCGTCGTAACAGTGGAGACAATAGCTTTCATCAAAAATAAACAATGAATACTTGTTGCTCGTCCTCTATATAGGAAAGAATACTTTCATTCGCCGACATGTGGGACATCGACCATCCTGGTCCACCTGCCATGCACAAAATTATCCTGGTCTACCCCGGTCGTATCGCAGGCCCAACCTTTCCCACTGGAAGTTGTTCGGACGAAGGAACCATCGTGACTTCGTTGAATTCCGCTTCTTCAAGAAAACTTACTGTACCCGCAATACTGCTACCACACGCGAAGACTGGACAGCACTGTACCACGTCATATCACTGAAACCCACTAGGCCAAACTAGCCCACCTAGGTCATCTATTTTGGAACGGAGGGAGTACGTCTCTGCACTGCTATGATTTTGTGTTGCACGTTCTCTATACTTTTGCTACGATTTTCCTACCCTATGAACCAAATGAGGCCTGAATGTATGTCGACTATTGTCTGATCGATCGCTAAGCCTACAATTTTAGGAGCTAGGGCTATTGGTCGATCGATGAGGGATAAGTATAAGCGTACCACGAGCCCATCAGCCCCAACGTTTCTCTTCAGTGAGTGTTTTGCAAGTACTATAGCTCGCACAGTAGCTAGCCTACTAACACCAAGAATCATCAAACAAGCCCTACTGATATGATAAACAATTCAAACTTACATCTAAGCATGCCATATATTATATTAAAAGCTGGTGAGGATACATATGTTTCCATAACTCGGAGAGGGTTCACATGATTCATCGCATGATTCACTATCAAACAAAAGTAGCAAGATCCGCCCACACAAGACAGTGCACTAGCCCTAAGATGGTTTGATAACTGTCACGCCCTCGATGCGGCTATAGCTCCCACGTGTCGAGGCACGACTTAGAGGCATAACCGCATTGAAAGCAATGTCGCAAGTCAGGCAATCATTACAACATCCCAGGTAATATATAATAAAAGGGGGGATAACATAGTTGGCTTACACTCGCCACGTCACATCAGAGTACATAAATAACATCCATCATATAAATCACTCATGGCCCGACTACGGTGCCAAAATAGAAAAGACCCCCAACATGCGACAAGGCCCTGAATCGATCCCCAACTAGGCACCACTACTGATCATCGGGAAAGGAAACATAATAACGCTGAGAGTCCTCGTCGAACTCCCACTTGAGCTCGTACTCGTCACCTGGAGCGGAATCACCTGGACCTGCATCTGGAGTTGTAGTAACTGTGAGCCACAGGGACTCAGCAATCTCGCACCCTCGCGATCAAAACTATTTAAGCTCATAGGAATGGGTAAGGCTAAATATGTGGAGCTGCAGCAAGCGACTAGCATATGTGGTGGCTAACTTATACGCAAAAGAGAGCGAGAAGAGAAGGCGAAGCACGAGCGAGAAGCTAAAGGAACATCCTGCGCAAGCATAACTCCAACACCGTGTTCACTTCCCGGACTCCGCCGAGAAGAGACCATCACGGTTACACACGCGGTTGATGTATTTTAAATAAGGTCAACTTCGGGTTTTCTACAACCGGACGTTAACAAATTCCCATCTGCCCATAACCGCGGGCACGGCTTTCGAAAGTTCAATCCCTACAGGGGAGTCCCAACTTAGCCCATGACAAGCTCTCACGGTCAACGAAGGAATAGACCTCCACCCGAGACATTCCGATCAGACTCGGTATCCCGGTACAACAAGACATTTCGACAGGGTAAAACTAAACCAGCAACACCGCCCGAATGTGCCGACAAATCCCGATAGGAGCTGCACATATCTCTTTCTCAGGGCACACTCAGATTGTCCTAGGTACGGGTAGGCCAGCCCAGAGTTGCCCCTGGTAGCCACCGGTAGCTGACAGGTGGACCAACACTCAGAGGAGCACTGGCCCGGGAGGGTAAAATAACGATGACCCTTGAGTCTGCAGAACCCAAGGGAAAGAAAAGGCTAGGTGGCAAATGGTAAAACCAATGTTGGGCATTGCTGGAAGAGCTTTACTTAAGACGAACTGTCAAGGGGTTCCCATAATAGCCCAACCGTGTAAGGAACGCAAAATCCGGGAACATAACACCGATATGACGGAAACTAGGGCGGCAAGAGTGGAACAAAACACCAGGCATAAGGCCGAGCCTTCCACCCTTTACCAAGTATATAGATGCATTAATTAATTAAGATATATTGTGATATACCAACAAGTAAATAAAAGTTCCAACAAGGAACGGCTCCAATCTTCCACCTGCAACTAACAACGCTATAAGAAGGGCTGAGCAAAGCGGTAACATAGCCAATCAACGGTTTGCTAGGACAATGGTGGGTTAGGGGATCACATGGCAATTGGGAGGCTGACAAGCAAAAGGTAGGCATCGTAGCAGTGGCAAAGCAAAAGAGCGAGCAAACTAGCATAGCAAAGATAGTAGTGATTTCGAGGGTATGATCATCTTGCCTGCACAGTTGTCAGAGTTGACTGGATCCTCGCAAGCAAACTCAACGGGCTCCTCGGTAGCGAACTCGTCTCCCGGCTCTACCTAACAAGACAAACAAGCAACAAGGATACAATCAACCACGGCAAGACCAAGCAATATGATGAAAATGACGATATGCTATGCGGGATGCGATGCGGGATGCAAAATGCAAGATATGACAGGAAATGCATGAACCTGGCATCAACTTGGAAAACCAAGTGTGCCACTGGATAGAGGGGATGAAATCGCTTGAAAACGATATAAAGATCATTGGAATCGGAGCTACGGTTTGGAAATGGCGAGCGTTTTAAGATATGACACCGGTATGCGATTTACAACAAGTAGGCATCTAAATGCAACGAAATGAACATGCTACAGCCACCAAACATGAAAACAAAATACATGGCAGTGATGTACACAAGATGGTTGACAAAACACTAGCACTGAGCCATAGGCAAATTCATCCATTAAGAGGTTCAGACAAGCATGGCTAAAACGCAAATGCAAAACAGATTTCAGACTTAGTGAAATTAACACTAGTCTGAAATTTCAGATCACGATGCTCTCTTCGGAGTAGCAAAACAACATGATAGAAAACCTGAACATGACAAGTAAGAACATGGCATGGAGCTACTCAACAAGCTTAACAAAACACCCAAAGTGACCTGGGGCCAAAAGGGTTCACAAAAAACTCTACCGAGCTCATGAACATAGCTCGAACACAATCAGTTTTCAGACTTGGTGAAAACTGAGACACGCTGAAATATAACTCACGAAGGCATGTAAACGAGCTCGATGCACTCACTACGGTGCAAGTCATGGCAAGGAAAGCATATAACCAGCAAGAAGGCACAAAGTGCTAGCTACACATGGCAAGAACGAAGGTATAGCATGCATGGAACACTAACGGTAGCATCGGCAAAATCGCAAACAAGTTGACGATCTGCCCGGATTAACAACGAAGCAAAAGTTGAGCTCGATTGAGTCAACCTAGAGCACTCCACATATGCAAACAAAGACATGGATGGAAAGAGCATAACATAATTATCAAAACTCCCTTACTGATCATCCTCAAAAGAGGCACGGATCACTAGGAAACAAGCTGGACATATAGCATCACGAACTAAAATATCCCAGACTTAGTGAAAATCACTAAGTCTCTGAAATCAGTAATCTCAGGTACCTCTCTTCGCAAGCTTGCACAAGACAACACACACATCCTAAAAATGCATGGGTGGCACCTCTGGAAAGAAGACAAAATGCTTAACAATTCATCCCAAAGCGGCACAGGCATATCATGCACGAATTAAACATGGCAAAAATGACAAAAGTGCATGATGAACTAACGGATCTGCAATTTAACTCACGAAGCCTCCTTCTAACAGCATTTTGGGCATCAAGATGACCTCAAATGCAAATGATGCAATGGAATGAAATGATGTACATGTCGAGTTGAAGATTTTGATATATCATATGCCCAAAACGAAGCTACGGTTGCAAAGTTACGGGTAGTCAAAGAATGCATCATGGACTAGGGTTTGGGGAAAAAGTCAACCTATGCCCAGATCCAGATCTGGATCGGCACGCTTCCCGAGGCGGCGCCGGAGACACTGTAGCAGCCGGAGTCGGAGCTCGCCGGAGACGCGGCCGCCGGTCGGGGAGGAGGCTGCCGGGGCGGCGCCGGCGTGGAGGCGGGCGGCG
>NC_041388.1:578168726-578178375 GCF_002162155.2 Triticum dicoccoides | reverse complement strand
CGGAGACGGGCCGCGGGGGCCGGCCTCGGGCTCCCGGGCCTCGGCGGCGGCGATGTGGGCCTCGCCCACGTGGTGGCACCGGAGTGGTCGGGGGCGCCGGCGGACGTGTCCGGTCAGGCGGCGGACATGTCCGTCGGTGGCTGGGAGCTGTTTTTTTTTAGCTAGGGTTTGAGACGAGGGGATCCGGGATTTGGAGGAGGGGGTCTATATATAGGCATAGAGGGAGCTAGGAGAGTCCAAATGAGGTGCGGTTTTCGCCCACACGATCGTGATCGAACGACCGAGACGATGGAGCAGAGTTTGGTGGGTTTTGGGCCAAATTTGGAGGGGTGTTGGGCTGCAACACACACGAGGCCTTTTCGGTCCCTCGGTTAACCGTTGGAGTATCAAACGAAGTCCAAATGATACGAAACTTGACAGGCGGTCTACCGGTAGTAAACCAAGGCCGCTTGGCAAGTCTCGGTCCAATCCGGAAATGTTTAATCCCCACACACGAAAGAAGACTAGAAATGACCACCGGAGGAGAACGAAGCGCCGGAATGCAAAACGGACAACGGGGAAAATGCTCGAATGCAAGAGATGAACACGTATGCAAATGCAATGCACAAGAAGACATGGTAAGAGATGCATGAAAACGAAAACAACAGACGGAGACAAAGACCCGAACCCGAGAAATAAATATAACTTGACACCGGAAACGGCAAGAGTTGGATACAAATATGGAAAGTATATTTGGGGCGTTACAACACTCCACCACTACGAAAAGATCTCGACCCGAGATCTAGGACTGAAAGAACTCCGGGTACTCAGAACGGAGGTGATCCTCGCGTTCCCAGGTGGCTTCACGGTCGGAATGGTGAGACCACTTAACTTTGAGAAATTTGATTGACTTGTTGCGAGTCTTGCGTTCAGTCTCTTCAAGAATAGCAACTGGGTGCTCACGATAAGAGAGATCTTCTTGGAGCTCAATGTCCTCGAAGTTGACGGTGCGGTCAGGAGTCTTGAAGCACTTTCGAAGCTGAGATACATGGAACACATCATGAACATTTGCAAAGTTTGAAGGAAGCTCGAGTTGATAGGCGAGGTCGCCTCTCTTGCTGACAATCTTGAAAGGTCCCACGTATCTAGGGGCAAGCTTCCCTTTGATACCGAAGCGACGAGTACCTTTCATAGGAGAGACGTGGAGGTAAACATGATCTCCAATCTCGAAAGTCAAATCACGGTGCTTACTATCATAGTAGCACTTCTGGCGGGATTGAGCTGCTTTGAGGTTATCACGAATGACTTTGCACATTTCTTATGCTTCTGTGATTAAGTCATTACCCAGCAGCTGACGTTCACCGGTTTCAGACCAGTTGAGAGGGGTACGGCACTTCCTGCCATATAGAATTTCAAAGGGGGCCTTGCCCGAACTTGCTTGAAAGCTGTTGTTGTATGAGAATTCAGCATAAGGAAGACAATCCTCCCACTTCATGCCGAAAGAAATCACACAAGCCCTGAGCATGTCTTCGAGAATCTGATTGACACGCTCGACTTGACCGCTCGTTTGAGTATGGAAAGCTGTGCTGAAGCGGATGTTTGTGCCCATGGCCTTCTAAAAAGAATCCCAAAACTTGGAGGTAAAGATGCTGCCACGGTCTGAAGATATCACTTGAGGAATACCGTGCAGAGAGACAATGCGAGAGGTATAGAGTTCCGCCAATTGAGCTGCAGTGATCGACTCTTTGATAGGCAGAAAGTGAGCCACTTTGGTGAGCTTGTCGATGACAACAAATATAGCATCATTGCCACGCTTGGACTTTGGAAACCCAGTCACGAAGTCCATTTCAATGTGGTCAAACTTCCATTCTGGAATGGCAAGAGGTTGGAGGAGACCTGCTGGCCTTTGGTGTTCTGCCTTCACTCTTCTGCAGACATCACACTCGTTCACGAATTGAGCGATCTCGTGCTTCATTCGAGTCCACCAATAAGTTTGCTTGAGATCCTGATACATCTTCGTACTACCAGGGTGGATGGAGAGGAGAGAGTTGTGAGCCTCGTTCATGATCACCTTACGAAGTTCACCTTTGGGCACAACAATTCGATCCTCGAAGAAGAGAGTGTCCTTGTCATCAAGTCGGTAGCACTTGTACTTGGACTGACTCTTTGCAATACCAATCTTCACCTTCTTCACCATAGCATCAAGAAGTTGGGCTTGGCGAATCTGGTCTTCTAAGGTAGGAGAGACTTGAAGGTTGGCGAGGAAACCTTGAGGAACAACTTGCAGATTCAGCTTGCGGAAAGCTTCACAAAGCTCGGGTTGATGAGGCTTGAGAATCAGACTGTTGCAATATGCTTTTCTGCTCAAAGCGTCAGCAATCACATTGGCCTTGCCTGGAGTATACTCGATACTCGGATTGTACTCTTGAATCATTTCGACCCATCGAGTCTGCCTGAGGTTGAGATTAGGCTGAGTGAAGATGTACTTGAGACTCTTGTGATCAGTGAAAATATCCACTTTTCTTCCCAATAGAAGATGTCTCCAAGTCAACAAAGCATGCACAACTGCCGCCAACTCGAGATCATGAGTGGGGTAGTTCTTCTCATTAGGTTTCAACTGGCAAGAGGTATAAGCGACAACTTTCTTCTCTTGCATCAGTACAGCACCGAGACCTTGGAGAGAGGCATCACAAAAGACCTCGTACGGCTTGGTTTCGTCAGGCGGAGTCAGAACTGGAGCAGTGATCAACTTCTCTTTCAAAGTGTTGAAAGCAATATCACACTCCGGAGACCAAACGTACTTGACGTGCTTCTGAAGAAGATTTGAGAGAGGCTTGGCGATCTTAGAAAAGTTTTCAACGAATCTTCTGCAATAGCTTGCGAGACCGAGGAAACTGCGGAGTTGCTTCACGTTCTGAGGAGGTTCCCAATTCACAATTGCGGACACCTTCTCAGGATTCATGGAAATGCCCTTGGCAGAGATGATATGACCAAGATAAAGAACCTCATCGAGCCAAAATTCACACTTGGAGAACTTGGCGTAGAACTGATGTTCCCTGAGCTTGTCAAGAACCAAACGCAAGTGCTTGGCATGATCTTCCTTGTTCTTCGAGAAAACCAGAATGTCGTCGAGATAGACCAAAACGAATTCATTGGTGTAGGGGTTGAAGATGAAGTTCATCATGCGAGAGAACGTCGGAGGAGCGTTTGCGAGGCCAAAAGACATGACGGTGTATTCATATGAACCAAAGCTTGTTCTGAACGCCGTCTTGGGAATATCTTGCTCACGAATACGAATCTGATGATAACCCATACAGAGATCAAGCTTGGAGAACACTTGAGCACCCTTGAGTTGTTCGAACAGCTCATTGATGTTGGGAAGTGGGTATTTGTTCTTGATGGTCTTCTTGTTTACTGGACGGTAATCAACACAAAGTCGACTCGATCCATCCTTCTTCTTCACAAAAAGAACACCACAACCCCACGGAGAAGTACTAGGCCGAACGAGACCCAATCTTTCTTGCTCATCGAGTTGTTTCTTCAGCTCCTTCAACTCTTCGGGGCCGAGCTTGTAAGGACGTTTGCACACAGGTTCCGTGCCAGGCTCAAGTTCAATAACGAATTCAACTGGCCGGTGCGGAGGCATTCCTGGGAGCTCTTCTGGAAAGACGTCTTGATACTCACAAACAACCGGAATCTGCGAAATAGCATCCAATTCACCCTTCTCATTGAGAGAAAACAACCGGATGGTATTATCCCGAGCGGCAAAGACAATGACATCCTCAAACGAATGAGTCAGTTGAATCTGCCTGGCTGCACAATCAAGCTGAGCTTTATGCTTAGAGAGCCAGTCCATCCCGAGAATAAGATCGATATCCGAGTTGCCAAGAACCGTAGGAGAAGCCAAGAACTTGTAGTCACCCAGAGTGATAGAAACATCCGGAACGATGGAGTTAGCCTGCATGCGCTTACCGGGAGAGACAACTTCTAAAGGACTAGGCAAAACTTGTGAGACCAATTCATGCCTATTTGTAAACGGTCTCGAGATGAAGCAATGCGATGCACCAGTGTCAAAAAGAACTTTTGCAGGAATATCATTAACAGGAAGGTTACCCATGATCACATCTGACGAGTCCTCTGCCTGAGCTGCATTCATCAAGTTGACCTTGGCGGACTTGGGGTTATGCTTGACCACAGCTGTACTTGCCGATCTGACAGGAGGAGGAGGAGGAAGACGCCTCTGGTTTGTACACTTGTTGGCATAGTGACCCTTCTGTTGGCACTTGTTGCACGTGACCTCTGAAAGCGGACGGTGATACGGAGCACTCGATCTTGGCGCTTGAGACGAAGACTTGTTCTGAAAGCCTGGGTTGGGTGGGTGGGAGAAACCACTGCCACCTTTGCTCTTCTGCTGAAACGGCTGACGGAACGGAGGAGGAGGAAGCCAATACTTCTGCTGCTTGACCACTTGAGTAGAGGAAGACGGAGTAACATCTCTGGCACGCTTCCTGGAAGCATCACACCTCATCTGAGCAGCCTCTTGCTTCAGTGCCATGTTGTAGAACTCATCGTATCTCAACGGCTCAAAGAGGACAAGAGCGAGCTGAATTTCCTCACGAAGACCACCCCTGAACTGATAGATCATGCTCTTCTCATCAGGAACATCCTGCTTGGCAAAACGGGCGAGCTTCTGGAACAACTTGTTGTAGTCATAGACAGACAAAGAGCCTTGCTTCAGATTGCGGAATTCCTGACGCTTACTCTCAACCACACTTTGAGGGATGTGATGAGCGCGGAAATCTTGACGAAAATCATTCCAAGTGATAACACGTCCACCTCTGGAATCCTTGTACTGCTGGAACCACTCTGTAGCCTGATCTTTGAGCTGGAAAGAAGCGAACTTGACGAAATCTTCAGGCCTGACGTTGCTGCATTCAAAATGCTTGCCCAGATCCACTAGCCAATCGTCAGGATCGGTAGCCTCAACACAGCCGCTGAACGTCTTTGGGCCATTAGCAAGGAACTGGTTCAGTGTAGCAAAGTGGTGCTGATTGTGGCCTTGATTCCCTTGACTGCCTTGATTGCGCTCTTGGAGAATTTGCATGATCAACTGTGTGTTTGCATTAGTAGCGGCCATCACAGCTTGCCATGCTTCCGGAGGAGGCGGAGGTGGAGGCGGATCAGGATTCGGAGTCGTGCGCGTTGGAGGAGCCATCCTGAACAGGTTGACCACCATTAGCACACTGATAGACAACAATATAGAAGCTGAATCCAACAGAATGAAAATTGCAACATATAGTCTTCACATCCGAACAGAATGAACGAATGCATTTCTCTTGAAGAGGTCACATATCCATAAATTGAGAAGCCACGAAGAATTAAGGTAGAGAAATAAATCAACAAGGTACGGATCAAGAACGAATAATCGGTAAGAAATCCCAATCTCAAACCAATATCCGTGGAAGAAGAACTAGAGCTACTAGAATTCCCACCTATGAAACTCCCGAACCTTTCCGGTTATGCAATCAGGTGTTGGGGATACAGGGGAAGCACAATATCTCACCCAAACTAACAAATCCTACATCCAGCTGTATCCATCCTTCAACACATAACCAGGAAAACTTCGGAAACCATCTATCTCAACCTTCGAAAAGCATCCGTTATACAAGTTATGGCGATACTCCCGAACTCCCGCCCCAGTACTGGGTGGCGTCGAGGTTATCTCACCAACGAACTGCATAAAAGAGATTTTAGATGTCGCGCACAAATCTCAAGTATACCAGAATTGCAACGATAAAATTGTGACGACAACACCTCGGAGCTCAACTCCCCGGGACACTGCCACAACCCCTAAAGACAGGAGGCACCAAGAACAATGTTCTCATCACAAAATCATCGGAACAAAACCAAGATACTCGCGTGATCCTAAAAAAAAATTTAGTGAGATTTGAGAAGAGAATAGTCAAAACTCTACGTCAGGATGCCTTACCAGAGCGATGAGGAGACTGGGAAGCAAAAAGAATTCCTAAGCTCTCCGATATATAATTCCTAAGGACTCAAAACATTTTTCTAGACACAACTCGGCTGCTAAAAACGATCAAGCAATGGGGGCTCCTAAGGTCGGGGATGGCTCTGATTACCAACTTGTCACGCCCTCGATGCGGCTATAGCTCCCACGTGTCGAGGCACGACTTAGAGGCATAACCGCATTGAAAGCAATGTCGCAAGTCAGGCAATCATTACAACATCCCAGGTAATATATAATAAAAGGGGGGATAACATAGTTGGCTTACACTCGCCACGTCACATCAGAGTACATAAATAACATCCATCATACAAATCACTCATGGCCCGACTACGGTGCCAAAATAGAAAAGACCCCCAACATGCGACAAGGCCCTGAATCGATCCCCAACTAGGCACCACTACTGATCATCGGGAAAGGAAACATAATAACGCTGAGAGTCCTCATCGAACTCCCACTTGAGCTCGTACTTGTCACCTGGAGCGGAATCACCTGGACCTGCATCTGGAGTTGTAGTAACTGTGAGCCACAGGGACTCAGCAATCTCGCACCCTCGCGATCAAAACTATTTAAGCTCATAGGAATGGGTAAGGCTAAATATGTGGAGCTGCAGCAAGCGACTAGCATATGTGGTGGCTAACTTATACGCAAAAGAGAGCGAGAAGAGAAGGCGAAGCACGAGCGAGAAGCTAAAGGAACATCCTGCGCAAGCATAACTCCAACACCGTGTTCACTTCCCGGACTCCGCCGAGAAGAGACCATCACGGTTACACACGCTGTTGATGTATTTTAAATAAGGTTAACTTCGGGTTTTCTACAAGCGGACGTTAACAAATTCCCATCTGCCCATAACCGCGGGCACGGCTTTCGAAAGTTCAATCCCTGCAGGGGAGTCCCAACTTAGCCCATGACAAGCTCTCACGGTCAACGAAGGAATAGACCTCCACCCGAGACATTCCGATCAGACTCGGTATCCCGGTACAACAAGACATTTCGACAGGGTAAAACTAAACCAGCAACACCGCCCGAATGTGCCGACAAATCCCGATAGGAGCTGCACATATCTCTTTCTCAGGGCACACTCAGATTGTCCTAGGTACGGGTAGGCCAGCCCAGAGTTGCCCCTGGTAGCCACCGGTAGCTGACAGGTGGACCAACACTCAGAGGAGCACTGGCCCGGGAGGGTAAAATAACGATGACCCTTGAGTCTGCAGAACCCAAGGGAAAGAAAAGGCTAGGTGGCAAATGGTAAAACCAATGTTGGGCATTGCTGGAAGAGCTTTACTTAAGACGAACTATCAAGGGGTTCCCATAATAGCCCAACCGTGTAAGGAACGCAAAATCCGGGAACATAACACCGATATGACGGAAACTAGGGCGGCAAGAGTGGAACAAAACACCAGGCATAAGGCCGAGCCTTCCACCCTTTACCAAGTATATAGATGCATTAATTAAGTAAGATATATTGTGATATCCCAACAAGTAAATAAAAGTTCCAACAAGGAACAGCTCCAATCTTCCACCTGCAACTAACAACGCTATAAGAAGGGCTGAGCAAAGCGGTAACATAGCCAATCAACGGTTTGCTAGGACAATGGTGGGTTAGGGGATCACATGGCAATTGGGAGGCTGACAAGCAAAAGGTAGGCATCGTAGCAGTGGCAAAGCAAAAGAGCGAGCAAACTAGCATAACAAAGATAGTAGTGATTTCGAGGGTATGATCATCTTGCCTGCACAGTTGTCAGAGTTGACTGGATCCTCGCAAGCAAACTCAACGGGCTCCTCGGTAGCGAACTCGTCTCCCGGCTCTACCCAACAAGACAAACAATCAACAAGGATACAATCAACCACGGCAAGACCAAGCAATATGATGAAAATGACGATATGCTATGCGGGATGCGATGCGGGATGCAAAATGCAAGATATGACAGGAAATGCATGAACCTGGCATCAACTTGGAAAACCAAGTGTCCCACTGGATAGAGGGGATGAAATCGCTTGAAAACAATATAAAGATCATTGGAATCGGAGCTACGGTTTGGAAATGGCGAGCGTTTTAAGATATGACATCGGTATGCGATTTACAGCAAGTAGGCATCTAAATGCAACGAAATGAACATGCTACAGCCACCAAACATGAAAAAAAAATACATGGCAGTAATGTACACAAGATGGTTGACAAAACACTAGCACTGAGCCATAGGCAAATTCATCCATTAAGAGGTTCAAACAAGCATGGCTAAAATGCAAATGCAAAACAGATTTCAGACTTAGTGAAATTAACACTAGTCTGAAATTTCAGATCACGATGCTCTCTTCGGAGCAGCAAAACAACATGATAGAAAACCTGAACATGACAAGTAAGAACATGGCATGGAGCTACTCAACAAGCTTAACAAAACACCCAAAGTGACCTGGGGCCAAAAGGGTTCACAAAAAACTCTACCGAGCTCACGAACATAGCTCGAACACAATCAATTTTCAGACTTAGTGAAAACTGAGACACACTGAAATATAACTCACGAAGGCATGTAAACGAGCTCGATGCACTCACTACGGTGCAAGTCATGGCAAGGAAAGCATATAACCAGCAAGAAGGCACAAAGTGCTAGCTACACATGGCAATAACGAAGGTATAGCATGCATGGAACACTAACGGTAGCATCGGCAAAATCGCAAACAAGTTGACGATCTGCCCGGATTAACAACGAAGCAAAAGTTGAGCTCGATTGAGTCAACCTAGAGCACTCCACATATGCAAACAAAGACACGGATGTAAAGAGCATAACATAATTATCAAAACTCCCTTACTGATCATCCTCAAAAGAGGCACGGATCACTAGGAAACAAGCTGGACATATAGCATCACGAACTAAAATATCCCAGACAGTGAAAATCACTAAGTCTCTGAAATCAGTAATCTCAGGTACCTCTCTTCGCAAGCTTGCACAAGACAACACGCACATCCTAAAAATGCATGGGTGGCACCTCTGGAAAGAAGACAAAATGCTTAACAATTCATCCCAAAGGGGCACAGGCATATCATGCACGAATTAAACATGGCAAAAATGACAAAAGTGCATGATGAACTAACGGATCTGCAATTTAACTCACGAAGCCTCCTTCTAACAGCATTTTGGGCATCAATATGACCGCAAATGCAAATGATGCAATGGAATGAAATGATGTACATGTCGAGGCGAAGATTTTGGTATATCATATGCCCAAAACGGAGCTACGGTTGCAAAGTTACGGGCAGTCAAAGAATGCATCATGGACTAGGGTTTGGGGAAAAAGTCAACCTATGCCCAGATCCAGATCTGGATCGGCACGCTTCCCGAGGCGGCGCCGGAGACACTGTAGCAGCCGGAGTCGGAGCTCGCCGGAGACGCGGCCGCCGGTCGGGGAGGAGGCTGCCGGGGCGGCGCCGGCGTGGAGGCGGGCGGCGCGGCGCCGGTGCTCCCGGGCGGCGAGGGGAGCCGCGGGCGGCGGCGCGGAGGCGGCGGTGGTCCTCGGCGGTGGTCGTGGTCGGCCGTGGGGAAGAGGCGAGCGGTGGCGGGGAGACGGCGCCGGTCACCGGCGTCGGGGAGGAGGCGGCGCAGGCGTCGGGGTCGGGCGCGGGGGCGGCGGCGCTTAGACGGGCCG
>NC_041388.1:578137206-578168335 GCF_002162155.2 Triticum dicoccoides | reverse complement strand
ATAGGCATAGAGGGAGCTAGGAGAGTCCAAATGAGGTGCGGTTTTCGCCCACACGATCGTGATCGAACGACCGAGACGATGGAGCAGAGTTTGGTGGGTTTTGGGCCAAATTTGGAGGGGTGTTGGGCTGCAACACACACGAGGCCTTTTCGGTCCCTCGGTTAACCGTTGGAGTATCAAACGAAGTCCAAATGATACGAAACTTGACAGGCGGTCTACCGGTAGTAAACCAAGGCCGCTTGGCAAGTCTCGGTCCAATCCGGAAATGTTTAATCCCCACACACGAAAGAAGACTAGAAATGACCACCGGAGGAGAACGAAGCGCCGGAATGCAAAACGGACAACGGGGAAAATGCTCGAATGCAAGAGATGAACACGTATGCAAATGCAATGCACAAGAAGACATGGTAAGAGATGCATGAAAACGAAAACAACACACGGAGACAAAGACCCGAACCCGAGAAATAAATATAACTTGACACCGGAAACGGCAAGAGTTGGATACAAATATGGAAAGTATATCTGGGGCGTTACAATAACATGCATCATTCTGGTAATTAAACACAGGGCAATGCAAACTACCCTGAAGGATTAGCACAACCAACTATTTCTTGTCATTGATCTCTTGGGCAATGACCACAGCACAGACAGCGGCATGGGAATCGATTTCTGGGGTGATGTCCACAGGACTGACCACGACATCGGAATCGATCTCTGGGGCGATGTCCACAGGATGGACAGCAGCATCGAAATCGATCTCCGGGGCGATGCCAACAGGACGGGCCACGACATCGGAATCATCAAGGACGTCCACCGGCACCTGCACAACCCTAACATATTAGCAAGCACATTGCAAATAATCAAAAACCACAACTATGGTAATAAGCCATTATTTTTTACCTTGTGCAGCTCACCGAGGGATCTCATCCCTCCGGGGGCCATCTCCTTGTACTCGATGGGGGCCATCACCTTGCCAGGGAAATACTGCTTCTCAACGGTGACTATCTCCTCAAACTCGGTCTTGAGCCTCACATAGGTGGCAATCAGAGTTCCTGGGGTAGGCACGATGGGGCCCTTGCTGTTCTTCCAACTTCCTTTGAGGAGTTCGTCCGCCAATGTCCTCAACTCTCTGGCCATTGCTTGTTTCTTGGAGTTCTTCGTCTCCATGGGTTGGCCCGCCAACATGGTCAACTCGTTGGTCGGTGCTCGCTTCCTGGAGATCGCTGTCTCCAGTAGGTTGTCTGCCGGCAAGTCTTTGCCTAGTGCTCCAGGATCCATCAATGAACTGACAAGCAATCAAAAGGAAACCACAATCGCAATGAAAACAGGAAAAGAATAGGATCTGAGAATCGGTCGGTGCTTCACAAAAAGAAGATTCTTGGAATGAAAATATAGCAGCGTAACTGATTCGCCCACCTTTCCTTCGTCGGTACAGAAGAAAAATAGCAGAAATGAGTAGCCTGGAGTGAGGTTTTCATCAAGAAAGGGAAGAAAGGGCTTGAACGAGCGTTCCAGTGAAATGATGGTTGCTTTGTCCAGTCCAACTTGGAGGCCACCTTACCACTACTGGTAAAGGTGTGGGTTTTGTGATAGGACGGGTCATGACGGCCACACTGGGGTTACAGGTGAGTCTCGACTGTAGCACCTCGCTGTGATTTGGTGGATGGCACGCGGGCCCGGATGCTTTGAAATGTCCCGCATGTAGATAGAGCGGCTAGTCATAGAGGAGTGCTCAATATTGTGCACCGCGACCAAGGCGGAGAGGAAAACAAGAGAACTATGTAATTAATGCATGAGTTTAATTAGGGTAGTTTTGTAAAGTATGAGATACATTCCTCCAATCGCAAAATGCCTTGGTTCATGAGATTTGAGATTTGAGCCCTATAAACCGGAAGGGAGGGAGTGCTGCACACGGTGTATTCTAGTCACCTGTTGAAATCTCTAGAAAGGCAAATACTCCTTTCCGGTTTACAGGGCTATACTACTCCCTCCGTCTAGGTGTGTAAGTCATCTTACGAAAACCAAATAGTACCAAAACACTTAGGCGCAGTGCATTAACTTCTACCTTGTTTCTTGACATATCAACCAATAAGAGATGAGAGGTGTGCATGCTTTTAATGACTTGCAATGGCTAGTTCATTGCATGCAATGCTATTAATTAGCAAATAAACATTGCTGACCCCAGGAGGAAACAGTGCTACGCGCATGGACCTATGCAGAATGAGTATCAACCAATGGATAATGGAGTTTAATTGTTAAACAATAGCAATTTTGTCTCATGCAAGAGCCTGGCTGGTACTCCAAGGAACCGCACCACGCGAGTGTTCGCAACTGCCACATTCGGGTTGCGCTTGGTTCTTCGCCTCTTCGAGAAGACGAACAATGATGTTACTCCTACTTCTACAGTATCGAATCCACTGTTGCATGTCCGTCCACCTCATGCGGGAGGGATAGCGTGTAGCGAAAGCTTCTACTTACTGCTCCTGCCTTTGTGTCTATGACATGTGGGCCCAACAGGTGGTTGGCCCTCCTGTCATGCAGCCAAAGGCAGGTGCAGTTAAGGCACCGGAGCTCAGTCCGCGAGGGAGAGGGCGTTGTAGTAATCAAATTTCTCGTTCTTGTACGAGTTGATGCGACACATGAAAGAACTGCACTCGATATAAGTCTTTTTACACATTTCAAATGGGCTACTTCGTATGTACGAGTAGACATATTCTGCTTCATATGTAGTCACTTATTGCAATCTCTAAAAAGACTTATATTTGGAAACGGAGGAGTACAACGCATGCATGCATGCTGTGACTTTCCTTTTGATACTTGCATGTGTTGATTTGATGCACCTTGCCAAATTTTGACTATAAATTTAACTAACCAAATTTTCATGCATGTCAAAAAAAATTACGGGGCTGTTTGGATTGTGACTATGTTTGTCTTATGTTGCCACATTAATTTTCCCACACTTGCCAAACTTTCCTAACCTGAGTTGCTCAAATTGTTAGACATACTTTGGCTTTCCTAAGGGAATCTTGCCACAATTTTTGTGTCTATGACGTGTGGGGTTCACTACTAATAAAAAAAATTCTTGTCTTAGGTGTGGCTAATAAAAAAGACTTATATTAAGGAACGGAGGGAGTAGAAAATATAAATAATAATGCATGTTGGGGCAACCCACGTTTCCGCTAATTTTAGCCATGGGCTTGTTCACAATTTTTACGAGGGGTGGTTGTTCATTTAATGGAGGGACTTGTAGTACCAGACTTGAACGATACAAAGTGCGACCTGGCACACCGTAACACCACTTGGAACAAGCGGGTAGCTATCTCAAAAAAACAATCAACAACTAAAAAAACCG
The DNA here is from genome assembly GCF_002162155.2 of Triticum dicoccoides. Taxonomy (NCBI): domain Eukaryota; kingdom Viridiplantae; phylum Streptophyta; class Magnoliopsida; order Poales; family Poaceae; genus Triticum; species Triticum dicoccoides. The sequence continues at coordinate 578,164,983 of NC_041388.1, read as the reverse complement.
CGACCTGGCATGTAGTAGTATACAATTTTAGACGATTGTTTTGATGGAGTGAAAAAGGAAAACTACCCCACTACGTATATGTAGGACAGAGCCTCCACGCTTGCTTGCTAGGGTTGCTCTATTCACACACTCTCATCCTCTCCAGATCTAAACAAGATAGGGGTAGTAACACTGTCTTTCTCCCTTCAAAAAACACTGGCTTTCTATCCTCACTGCTGGTTACAGATCCGGACATATCCCCCTCCGCCAGTGAAGGGGAGGAGGGGCAGCGTTTAGGCCGTCGTCGACAGCGAGGGAGGAGACCCACTGCCGGCCGCACCGTTATCTCTGGTCGAGCGCCGGCGCGGGAGGTCCTCCGATCCCTTCATTGTTCCCTGTGGGCGGATCCGCCCTCCCGCCGCCCACCTATCCACATCCCGATGACCTTCAGGTATATCTTCGTTCGAAACCGCCTGAGCTCTACTTCCCCAGCTTGCTACGTCGCTGCATGCGCATCATTTTCTACCTCTCAGCCCCTCTCAATCGGATGGTCCAACGTCACATTTTTTCTTCTATTGTTAGAGGTAAAGCTACTTCATGGAGTCGAATCTTGTAGTACTTGGTTCAAACAAGAAATAAAGTGGGGGTGGGGGAATTTAGTATCTACATCGGACTTGGTACAAACAGGAAGGAAAGGCGGTGAAAGTAGTACAGACTGGTCATCCAATCGGTCTCTTGGTCGAAAAGGGAAATATAGGGGTAACGCTGTACACAGTGGTATGACCAGGACTAGATTTGCTATCCACACATAGGAGTAGGTGGCTAGAGTGAACAAAAATGGGACCAACCCAGATATGTTCCTTGGATGTTTGTTTCTCGAGGCAACAAACTATGAATCACCACTTTATGCCCCTTGTCGGTGTCAAAACCGGCGGATCTCGGGTAGGGGGTCCCGAACTGTGCGTCTAGGCGGATGGTAACATGAGGCAGGGGACACGATGTTTTACCCACGTTCGGGCCCTCTTGATGGAGGTAAAACCCTACGTCCTGCTTGATTAATATTGATGATATGGGTAGTACAAGAGTAGATCTACCACGAGATCGGAGAGGCTAAACCCTAGAAGCTAGCCTATGGTATGATTGTATGTTGTCCTACGGACTAAAACCCTCCAGTTTATATAGACACCGGAGAGGGCTAGGGTTACACAAGGTCGGTTACAAAGGAGGAGATATACATATCCGTATTGCCTAGCTTGCCTTCCACGCCAAGTAGAGTCCCATCCGGACGCGAGACGAAGTCTTCAATCTTGTATCTTCATAGTCCAACAGTCCGGCCAAAATATATAGTCCGGTTGTCCGGAGACCCCCTAATCCAGGACTCCCTCAGTAGCCCCTGAACCAGGCTCCAATGACGATGAGTCCGACGCGCAGTATTGTCTCCGGCATTGCAAGGCAGGTTCCTCCTCCGAATACACGACGGAAGAATTTGAATACAAGGATAGTGTCCGACCCTGCAAAATAAGTTCCACATACCACTGTAGAGAAAATAATATTTTCACAAATCTAATCTGCTAACACGTTTTGGCAACACGACATTATGCCATGGCCCGGTAATTATTCGAACTGTTTCCTTTAACTAGCCCCGCACATAACGCGAGGCAATTTTTTGACACGTCTTGTCAAAGCAGAGATCGTGTTCCCCTTATTACAGGATTCTCATCAATACGGGCGTGGGTAACCCAACCATGCCATCGATTACGGCACTTGGGGGATAAGCGAGTTTTACCAGGCTAGTGGGGGCGCATAGTTTTGGCCGCCCATATAAAGGGATAAGGATTCACCTTTTCATCCACACCTTCTTCCTCCTCTGCTCATCCATTTTCACACACTCGAGCTCCAGCGCCCAAGTCCGCATTTCCCACCTCGACCTTCTCCAACCATGTCTGGAGCGGGAGGCAGGTGGATGGTCTCCTCCGTCACGGAGGGACACATCAAGAAGCTGAGGAGAGCCGGATACCTGCCCGACGACATCGCGCACCGGCTCCCAGATGAGGGGCAGCTCATCCCCACCCCCAGGCCCCCTGAGAGGGTGGTGTTCCTTACCCATTTCCTCCACGGACTGGGATTCCCTCTCCACCCATTCGTCCAGGGGCTCATGTTCTACTATGGCCTAGATTTCTACGATCTGGCCCCGAACTTCATCCTCAATAGCTCGATGTTTATCGTTGTGTGCGAGGCCTTCCTCCGCATCAAGCCCCACTTCGGCTTATGGCTGAAGACCTTCAATGTCAAGCCGAAGGTAGTGAGCTGCCGCCAGGCGGAGTGCGGAGGCGCCATGGTGGGCAAGATGCCCAACGTCACGTGGCTCGAGGGCTCCTTCGTGGAGACCATAAAGGGGTGGCAATCGGGGTGGTTCTACATCACCGAGCCGCGTGACCCTAAATGGGCAGCGGCCCCCAAGTTCTGATCTGGCATCCCCACGCGGCTCACCACCTGGCAAGAGAAGGGCCTGTCCTGGGGTAGTCTGGGAGAGCTGACCAGACTCCAAACATGTATTCAAAACATGGTGAACAAGAAGCTCAAACTCGTCAACGTAGTCCAGGTCATGCTCATCCGCCGGATCCTCTCGTGCCAACAACGGGCTTTCAACTTGTGGGAGTTTGACCCGGCCCAGCACCGAACTCTGAACAGGCTCTTCGACACAACTCGCGAGGATGCCTAGAAGGTGCTATTCAAGGGTGCCAAGGTTCCTCCTCCCACTACCTAGGATTGCGGATTCTGCGCGAAGCGCGAAGCACCAAGCCAGAGCGGTAAGTTGTTTTACCTCTCACATGATACTTGTTTTTCATAGTTTGACTATATGCGGGATCTAAGCTCCCGTACCTTTGACAGGACTGGCAGGAGACGGCCGAACAGATCGACTGTCCGGCTCCTTTGCCCGAAGGCCTGGCAGACGCTCTTCTGACGAAGATGCTGACTCCGGCTCCTTACAAGGTGACGGAGAAGACCAAGAAGGCCAAGGGAACCCGAAAGAGTTCTCGACGCCAGGCGTCATCGGACTCATCGTCCGGTAACTCTGCGGCACACCTCTCCCCCGAAGACGAGGAGGAAGAAGAAGGTGCTCCCCCTTTAGTTGGGGGAGACAAGAAAAGGAAGGCCGCTCCAACTGGGGAGGCCAAAGGGTCCAAGAAGGGAAGGACTCTCCTTCCGGACAGTTCCACCACCGCCGCCAAAGGCGAAGACGAGTGGCTGCTTAGGGCCAAGCCCCTGGCGAAATCGTAAGTGTTTGGATACCAGAGTTATTCATAGCATTCCTTTGTCTCACTGCTTCCCCTAATGTCGAATATGATTATGCAGGCCGCCACGAGCCCGTATCGATGTATCGTCGGACGGCTCCCTGGGCTCGTCGGATATGGATAGCGATCCACTTCCGACCACCACGTCCCCTTGCCCTGCGGACGATGCCGAGGTATTGTCTCAAGAGGCACCGGGTCGAGGGGAGACAGTCCCGGAGGCGCCTCAAGGCGACCTTCCGGACTCCGGGAGCCGAGGGAACAAGGCCCCCGAGGACTCCGAGTTCGGCCCTTAGCCGAACACCACACCGGAACCTCCAGTGGTTCCGGACTCGGGCAGGCGGCCTCCTTCCAAGAGGGGCAAGACGCCTGTGCCGGTGACCTCTATCCAACCAAAGGCACCGGACAATCTGTTGGGAGCACTTCGTAGCGCATCCATCGACGAAGAGCACCGCACTATTATGAGTGCGGTGGTCCAAAAGGTTCAGTCCGCCAAGAGCGGATTGACTGAAGCTTGTGCCAGCCTTCTAACAGGCTTTGAGGTAAGTGTTTCAAATATAGGAAAAATATTACCGCATAGACAGTAGCCCCTGTTCACAAAGAAAAGTCGAACAGAGGATCAAACAATATCGCAGGAGTCTAATATAAGTATGTCAATATGCGTATGAAGGCTTCGCTGCTGGCATCTGCTGCACTGACTGCGGAGGTCGCCGCACTGAAGTAGGACCTCGAAGGGTCCAAGAAAGAGCTCGGCCTTACTAAGAGGTAGCTCGAGGAGAACAAAGGTAAGTAATCCCTAGTCTATGGTTATATATATAAAAGGAACGCGATTGCAAAATGACAGGATCGTCGTGAATTTGCCAGGGGCCACGACCGAGGTGGCGACCCTGAAGCAAGCGCTATCCGAGGCCAAAGACAAAGCGGCCAAGGAGCGCCCCGAGCGAGAAAGGCAAGAGGCTCGGGTGGGCGAGGTGCAGCAAGAGCTCCAGGCTCTCATGACGAAGCACGAGGCGTTGGAGTTTGACTCGAAGACGCGAGAGTCTGAGCTTGCCGCGGCCCTCGAGAGCGCAAAGAGTGCCAAGGCCGAAGCCCAAAAGGCCCTCCAGGAGATTGACGCGATGAATAAAATAGCGGCGGGTAAGGCATTCTATATGCAAAGCAAGCATGTGAGAGTAAATTACCTATTACTTACCCGAATCCGGAGCTCTCTAGGAGCATTCGCAGATTTGCCCCGCGGCGTGTCGGATGCCGCACAGTTTTACCAGGCCGAGGAGGGAAGCTCAACGGAGAAGCTGTTCTGGTCTCAATATACTGGGACCAAACACCCGGTGCCTATGAGCAACCTAGCTGAAGCAGCTGGTCAAGCTACACACGGCGGCCGAACAGGCCATGAAGGGCTTTATAGTCCGGCTGTGGCCTGGCGACGCCCTTCCGAACAGCTACTTCGGCCTAGTGAGGCCGTTTGTGGATGCCTGCCCACGGCTAGAAGTCGTCAAGCGGTCCGTCTGCATCGAAGGTGCACGCCGGGCTTTCGCCCATGTGAAGGTGCAATGGGCCAAGCTAGATGTCGTGAAGCTGATCAAGGAAGGGCCGCCGCAGGGCAAGGAGCATCGCACCCTCGAAATTTATTATGAGGGTGTCCTGGAGGGTGCCCGTCTTGTAGCGGATGAATGTTCAAAGAATGTAATATTTGAGTAAACTTTCTCGTGTGATTTTGTATGATGAAAACTTGTTTCATATGCGCTATGCAACGCTTGTTTGAATTTAAAATATTACCTTCTGTTTGGCTGGTTATCCAATCTGAGAGATGGCTAGTCCTCAGCTTCTGCCCCCATGCCGTGAGTGCTGGGGTGTTCGGATAAACCTGGCCACTCTTGTTCCCATTTTTGGGTCCTTCGAGGGAGGTGCTCAGCACAGCGAACAAGGCAACCGGACTAATAATGCTTTAGCACTCTCACTTAGCCATAGAATTCTATAATTTTAAATTTCGGCGAAGCCCCTGGTATTCGGAAGGCCGAATTTGGGGCGCGATACACACCTTTAAGCTGGACAGGACTGGCTCCTCGCTCTAAGCGGCATGAGTCTTTAGGGACTCAAAACCTCGCCGAACAGCGACCAGTCTCTCGCCTTATCATGACAGTCAGTTTTAGCTTTCTCTACTGAGGTGCTTAGCCCAGCAGAACCGGGGCACAATCGCAGTAGTTCTCTTAGCGCTACCTTAGCCGATAGAGTGGAACGTAAGGTACCAAAACATAGGAGCTGGGCAAACCCAACATTTGACCAAAGACATGATTCGGAGCTGATGCCTATAATGCTATAAGTTCGGGGTGCCGCACTTGTGAAAGTGTTCGGGCTTCTCACACCATATTGCGGGGTACCTAAGCCCCTGGTGTATTGGCCGTACCAAAGTGTATGGTTGCAAGGCGTCATTAATGAACACATATATATATAAAACAAGAATGCAATAATAGTCGTAATGTTATGCATTGTTTATTCAAAAAGGATGTGTTAAAGCAGAATGATACAGATAGTGCAATAAGCAAAAATTAGGACTATGTCCCTTCCAAGGGCAAGCTGAGGAATAGTATTAAAGCAAATATTTCACTCGTTATCGTAATCCACCTGGGAGTTCCGTGGTGTGACGTAGCTTTCTGCCTCCTTGGTTTTTGCATCATGTGTCCGGCGATCATGCTGCCGGACAGGGTTTCCAGAGATTAAAGTCCTGAAATGGAAAAATAACAGAGCGGGAAGCCCCTAGTGTGTTTTAAGCCGCGTTATTGGGGCGTGCCGTAGTTGTGTCCCCCTCCCCGTCTGTGCCCACGGTATTTTTAATGCGTAATTATGTACGCGTGGCACGAATTTCGCTGTTTGGCTGGGACTGGGGTGGGGGCCGCATTGCTACGTGAGCTCAGATCGTGCCAGGCGGTCTAGTTGCCGATTACTCCGAGCGCGCTTGAAGGTGTCCGGGTCTTGAAACGCCGAATTGGTGGACTGCCTTGAGAGGCTGCCTTGCGCTTCTGCTGCGAGGGCCGCAGTGTGCTCCTCCGTACGGAGAGAGCGCTCTGTGTTTCCATTAACTGTGATGACCCCCCGAGGTCCTGGCATCTTGAGCTTGAGGTATGCATAATGCGGTACCGCATTGAATCTTGCAAATGCGGTTCGCCCGAGCAGTGCATGATAGCCACTGCGGAACGGGACTATATCGAAGATTAATTCTTCACTTCGGAAGTTATCCGGGGATCCGAAGACCACTTCCAGTGTAATTGAGCATGTGCAATGGGCCTCTACACCTGGAATGATGCCTTCAAAGGTCGTTTTTGTGGGTTTGATCCTTGAGGGATCTATACCCATTTTGCGCACTGTATCCTTATAAAGCAGGTTAAGGATGCTGCCTCCATCCATAAGGACTCGAGTGAGGTGAAATCCGTCAATGATTTGGTCTAGGACTAGTGCAGCAAATCCGCCATGATGGATACTAGTGGGGTGGTCCCTGCGATCGAAGGTGATCGGACAGGAGGACCATGGGTTGAACTTTGGGGCGACTGGCTCCAATGCATATACGTCCCTGAGCGCACGCTTCCGCTCCCTCTTGGGGATGTGGGTTGCGTATATCATGTTCACCGTCCACACTTGTGGGGGGAACCTCTTCTGTCCTCTGGTGTTCGGCTGCCGGGGCTCTTCCTCGTCATCGCTATGTGGCCCCTTATCTTTGTTTTCGGCAATTAACTTGCCGGCCTGCTTGAATACCCAACAATCCCTGTTGGTGTGGTTGGCTGGCTTGTCGGGGGTACCGTGTATTTGACACGAGCGATCGAGTATACGGTCCAAACTGGACGGGCCCGGAGTGCTTCTTTTGAATGGCTTTCTTTGTTGACCGGGTTTAGAGCCTTTGAATCCGGCATTGACTGTCGTATCCTCGGTATTGTCGTTGTTAATGCGGTGCTTATGTTTGTTGCGACGTGACCTGCTATTGTCGTCATTGGTATCCGAAGTACCATGGTTCTTTGATATGTTATTACTGTGAGCCAGCCAGCTGTCTTCTCCCACACAAAAGCGGGTCATGAGTGTCATGAGGGCTGCCATAGATTTCGGCTTTTCCTGACCAAGGTGCCGGGCTAGCCACTCATCGCGGATGTTATGTTTGAAAGCTGCTAGGGCCTCTGCATCCGGACAGTCGACGATTTGATTTTTCTTTGTTAGAAACCGAGTCCAGAATTGCCTGGCCGATTCTTCTGGCTGCTGAATTATGTGGCTCAAGTCATCGGCATCTGGCGGTCGCACATAAGTACCCTGAAAGTTGTCGAGTAATGCGGCCTCCAGATCTTCCCAACAGCTAATGGACTCTGCTGGCAAGTTGTTAAGCCAATGCCGCGCTGGTCCTTTGAGCTTTAGTGGGAGGTATTTGATGGCGTGTAAGTCATCACCGCGGGCCATGTAGATGTGGAGGAGGAAATCCTCGATCCATACCGCAGGATCTGTTGAGCCGTCGTATGATTCAATATTTACGGGTTTGAAACCCTCTGGGATTTGATGATCCATTACTTCGTCTGTGAAGCATAGGGGGTGTGCGGTGCCTCTATACTGGGCTATGTCGCGACGCAGCTCGTATGAGTCGTGCCCGCTGTGGTCGGCCCGGCCGGACTTACTTTTACTGTATTCGGTGTGACGTTTACCGTCTTGCATAGTGGCGCACACTCGTGATCCGTAGATCGATCTTGCATGTTTTGCTTTGTCCTCCAATACGTCTCGCAGGTCTGGCGCATTTCCCCATGCCTTTTTATTTGAATGGCGTCGGGGTGCAGGCTGAGTTTTTGGCTGGAATGCCTCTCTATCGCGGCCACGAGGTGGTCGATCAGCCACGTCATACGCTTCTTCCTCCAGTCCGGGTAGCAACCTGCATTTTGGGTAACTCTTGGAGGGGCGTTCGAGTTTATATTCCTCGGCCGCCAAGACTTCGGTCCATCTGTCAGCTAGCAGATCTTGATCAGCTTGAAGCTGCTGCTGCTTTTTCTTAAGGCTATTTGCCGTGGCCATAAGTCGGCGCTTGAAGTGTTCTTGTTCGACGGGATCCTCTGGCACGGCGAATTCGTCATCGCCGAGGCTTGCCTCGTCTTCGGAGGGGGCATGTAATTATCATCCTCCGCCTCTCCATCTACCGCTCTCTCAGGAGGGCTGGCTCCTCCATCCTCCTGCTCTAAATCTTGATGGAGGGGGTGGTTGTTGTCTTCGGCACTATCCGGAGTGTTATTATCTCCTGTGCCAGTATCACCACTTTTGCTTTAGCGGGACTTAGAGCGGCGCCGCTGACGTTGGCGCTTGGGTTGATTCTTGGAGGGGTCATCCTCCGCTGTCTCGTCACCATTGCCTTCTTTGGGTGTGTCCACCATGTATAAATCGTATGATGAGGTGGTTGTCCAGTGCCCTGTGGGCAGTGGTTCCTCTTCGTCTCCCGCATCGTTGTCCATACCGTCGATGTCTTCAGAGTCGAAGTCGAGCATGTCGGTTAAGTCATCGACAGTGGCTACTAAGTGGGTGGTTGGTGGGCCATGAATTTCTTCGTTGTCCGCATCCCAATCCTGCCGGACATAGTTCACCCAGGGTTCTCCTGACAAGGAGAGATACCTTAATGAGTTCAGTATGTCGCAAAGGGCGAGTGCTGAAAAATATCCGCGGAGGTAAACTCCATGATCGGCGCCCAATCAGATTCGCTAGGAACGGACGTAGGCGGTTCGGAGTCCGTGGCCGGAGAAGGATCCGGCAGTTTGACAACACGGCTCTCGTGCAGAGTAAGGTCGATGTTCGGCTCGATCGCCGCTGAGGGTAAGGCCTCCCTGGCGGGGTCCATCCACCCGTCCATGGATGACGCAACTGGCTCCGAATTGAGGGTCGGAGCGGCTGCCGGTGCGATCTCCTAAACACTGTCTGATGGTAGAGCTAAATCATACTCATCGTGACCGCGTGACGCACAAGGCAGAGGCTCGAATCCGTCGAAGATCAAGTCTCCGCGGATATCGGCCATGTAGTTTAAGCTTCCAAACCTGACCTGATGGCCAGGGGCATAGCTTTCAATCTGCTCCAGATGGCCAAGCGAATTGGCCCGCAGTGCAAAGCCGCCGAATACAAAAATCTGTCCAGGGAGAAAAGTCTCACCCTGGACTGCATCGCCAACGATGATAGAAGGAGCCATCAAGCCTAACGGCGACGACACAGAGGAACTCTCAATGAAAGCACCAATGTCGGTGTCAAAACTGGTGGATCTCGGGTAGGGGGTCCCGAATGTGCGTCTAGGCGGATGGTAACAGGAGGCAGGGGACACGATGTTTTACCCAGGTTCGGGCCCTCTTGATGGAGGTAAAACCCTACGTCCTGCTTGATTAATATTGATGATATGGGTAGTATAAGAGTAGATCTACCATGAGATCAGAGAGGCTAAACCCTAGAAGCTAGCATATTGTATGATTGTATGTTGTCCTACGGACTAAAAGCCTCCGGTTTATATAGACACCAGAGAGGGCTAGGGTTACACAAGGTCGGTTGCAAAGGAGGAGATATACATATCCGTATTGCCTAGCTTGCCTTCCACGCCAAGTAGAGTCCCATCCGGACGCGAGACGAAGTCTTCAATCTTGTATCTTCATAGTCCAACAGTCCGGCCAAAAGATATAGTCCGGCTGTCCGGAGACCCCCTAATCCAGGACTCCCTCACCCCTGTTTACGTACGTGGTGCTGGACTGCTGGTGCACCCACTGTTCTTAATCTAATGTCCCTAGTAAACATGAAGCCATGCCACTGTTATAAGCCATGACAAGTTTAGCCAAATGTTTTTGCATGTAATTGTTTGAGACTCTGACTGTTTCGTCTGTGCCTTTTTGTGCAAACAGGGGTATCCAATTCACCTGGTTGCTGTTGTGACCTTTTGGTGCACTGCACAAAACTCTTCTTAAAAGAAGTGACTTTTGTGTTGTTTAACTGGAATGTCAGAATGGAACAATTGGTTCATTTTGGTGGAACTGCACAAAGGGAGATCTGTGTTCCAATCCTCATCATCCATATTTGCGCCATAACCTTCTTTTAGGTAAGAATGATATTTAATGCATGTGTTCATCTCTATTTTCCGACTGCCATGAGAAAATAATACTGTTTTTTACTAGTACACTTGTACTCCCTCACTGACAAAACCAATTCTGAATTAGAAGGCCAATCATGTACTTGGTTTCACCAACTGGTGAGGAGAAAGAGAAACAGAGCATTAAGAGGAAGAAGAAGAATAAACAGTGCCAAGGCGATCTTGCTGAGGCCTGAGGCCTCGGTCCAGGCCATTCAAGGGCTCCGGTAACGACTACCTTACATGTGAGACGATCCTCACACAGGTTGTTACTGGTCTCTATCCTGATTATTGTGCCTGTGATATGTATTGGTAATTTGGTATTGTGCTATTGTTTGCCGATTTCATAAAGGAGTAATTTGGAGCCTGAACTCGCAGGCAAATCATTACATCGGGTGATTTCAGTAGAACTGCACAAAATGATCAGATGGACAGGTACTTCTGCTGCTGCTATGTACTCCAAAGTTCACTCAGACAAGCATCGATGTTTACAAGAAGTGCCTATATTCATTCGAGTATCAACCGGCGTCAACCAATTGTCAAACTCCAAGTATTAGGAGAGTGAACGCCAAAAATATTGCTTGGTGCATAGCCCAGAAAAACACAGTCCAGTCTTTGGTCCCAACTTGTGCCTTTTGGTTATCGGCACATATGGTAGCGAACTATATGGCATGGAGTCTAAAGATTCCAGACAAGTTGGTTCATGCGTATATTCATCTGGCACTTAATCAGTCTGCATGCCAAGGATGCTCCATTTCAGTTGAACTGCACAAAAAATTTGGGTGGTTCATTTTCTCAACTGCCTCCTTTCTCGTCTGCAATGTAGAATTTTGGCGAGATATAGGACCAAGATGAGCCAGTAAACTAGTTGGATGAAAGTAGTGGCCAAGTTGCTCAAACCTCCCTCGGCACGAGGCCACTATTTGAGGATAAACATACAAGCAAAGTTCAGATTGTCTGTGCTGCCTCTTATGTACTCAAAAGTTTACTCGTACAAGAACTAATTTTAGCAAGAAGTACCTCCGATTGAACACCATTTACCAGTCTGTACCCTAGGTAATTAAAGTTCGTCCATGGATCATATTGGCTGTGATCTCAATCATTTGGATGCATAAACATACTAAACATGTGTATATCTGAATCATTTTGTGAATTATGTATGAATATTGTCGTGTGATCTATCAATCATTTATGCATAGATATGCTGAGCTTGTGTATATATGAATCTTTTGAGTTGTTGATAGTGAATGTTGGCTATGAATATGAACGTGTCCTGTGAACCCGAGATTGATATGGATGTTTACTTTTTCTGTTGTATTTGTGTGTGAACTTGTTAGTATGCCTACTGTGGGGTATAAAACGCAGGTCTCTTATAAAAGTAATGTCGTGTCCAATTTATGTTTTCCCTTCTAACCACATTATATATACTAGCAAAAGGGCCCGTGCGTTGCAACGGGGAAAAAAATATGGCACACACTTACGTTCTATTCTTCTTTACCGGGTCTGTCATTACATGTGCTCCGGTGTAATAACATCATAAATTACCAAACTGCCTTAGGAGTTTTTGTCTCGGGCACCACAGTGAGAATGATTGACAATATGAGCATCACCAGCCTGAAGAAAGTTGTTGCTGTTATGACCGGCATGACCAAGAGGATATATGATGCGCACTGACATCCAACAACAACATTTCTCATGGTTTCGGTTTTTTTCTGAACCAGTGCTATATTTGATTATTTGGCACAAAAAAGTTGTAATTCTTTCACTCCAACTACGGCCAACATGACTCGTCATTCTTCCAAAAGATGTCCCTTATGATATTTTTTTCAGAAAAAGGAGTGCATTATCTCCTTGCCATCGTCTAACTGAAGGAAACTGAATGTGAAAATTTAAGTGTATATAGACTTACCCACTCGGAGTGCATACAAAAATATTTTTATCCAAGTCGTTAGTGCCAACACTGTACCTCCAATGTCCATCTGCATCTACACGGCTAGGTCTAATCTTAAGCAAGAATGAAACTACCAAGAAAACTGAGATAACAGTAGCCGACCCCGGGCAGCACGTGGTCAGGGATCATCAGCAGAGAGACACGAAGTCGGCTGACGACCACCGAGCAAGGCCAGGCCCATCTCGCTCTCGTGGCTGCCGTGGTGGCTCCCGAACCTCTCCGTGGCTCCTCCACTCCGAGTCCACAGCCCGACATCGGCATTCCGCCTCCATCCTCCTCCGCCCTCTGTCCCGCGTGCTCCTCCACACCTCCCTCTCCAAGACGACAGATCCGACCTTCCCCTCACTAGATCCGGTCCACCACGAGCCTCAAGCCACCCTGCCGGCGAGCTCGTGTCCATGTCATGCATGGTGTAGAGGTGGCTGGCGTGTGGAACAGGCTGCGTCGCAGGCATCTGCGCGCTGCACCTCCGTCGGACTGCCGTTTTGTTGTACAATTTCCCTTTGTTCTCATTATGTGTTTGTTGATTCAAGAGGCTCGTTGTTGATATGCAATTTTCCTAGGTATATAAACTGGTAGACTTTCATGTAAGCAATCGAGGTGGGATTACTTCGAGTACATGTGTGAAAATCAAGTAAGGTACAGATACAGAAGCGTGCATGCAGGCCGAAACATACGTGCAGGCCCAATAAGAGAATGTGGACGTGGACCAATTAGATGGACAAAGTTTTTAGTACCGCCTCGCAGCAATTGGACGGACTGTCGATCAAAACTAACAGAAAAAAACTGAAAGCGTAAATTCATGGAAAGAAGCGTATTGTGACGGTGAACCCAAAGAGTCAATATGTGCTTTATTATTAGGGAAAGATTTATATTATTACTATTATCGTATATTTTATAGAGACTTATATATACATTATGAAAACATCCCATGTGTTATTAACTTAAAGTAAATGTTTAACGGAAGTTGGCAAGGAAAATCTTGGTTGTTTTTGACTCACAGGCAAGGAAAATCCTGGTGATTGCGTACAAAAGCTTGCGAAGATTTTAAGGACCAATTTAATAATAACACGCTCGTTTTTATTTTGAGAAATAACTCGCTAATTTATTAATTATATATATAATGTGCCTCTCCGGTTTATTCTTTGATATTAATTGCTCCTTCTAACATAACATTATATATATAACGAGCCCACCTAATACGTGTATTTCAAGGAAGTGCAAATGGGCTGGGATTTCTTAGAAAATATAAATGGGCCTGATTGACGCGAAATTATTTGTTCACCCAGCCCAGCAAATGGACTGTACATTCTAGAAAACATGGGTTAAATATATGCCACATTTTTGCAGGCTGACATGTGAGCCAATAGGTCGAAGCCTACGTAGGGCGTTGTCAACTTGGTCAACAAATGATTGTGTCATCCACAGCCATTGGATTTATATCCAACGTCCGACATGCACATTCAATCTCTCATCTTCTTCCTCCAGTGTCACCGGGACCGCCTGGTCCGGCCTCCGGCGGCTAGCGGCTCTGCTTAGCACGCATCGCTGCGAAGCGCTACCCCACCGCCGGCCAGGCTATCCCTCCACCCCTCGACACCTCCTGTTATTCTCCACAGACTACAGCCCCACGCCGCAACAGAACCAGTTATAACCCTTCTCCTCCTCTCAATCTATGACTCCACTGCCGCATTTTCCCATCTTCGAGTCGTTCCCGTCCGGGGCCTCGCCGTCGTCCACCGCCTTGCTGCGTTCGGTGTGGCGTGGTCAACAAATGAGAGTCATCGGAAGAGGACTGTACGTGGAGAGCCTGACGGCTGGGACCCATGAGGTCCAGGGTCGCACGCAAGGAAAGTTCCTCCTTATTAAGCTGAAAAAAATGTTTCCTCCACCTGACAGCTGGGACCCACCGGCTGTATCTTCGCATGGAAGGAAGTGCCTCCTTGTTTTGCGAAAAAAATTATTCATCCCGTTGACAGCTGGGACCCGTCAGATTTGGTGACTAACTTGTGGGCCTACTAAGCGGATGTGTACGCACGGCTTTGTCAACTTAATCAACAAATGATTCTAGCAGCTGGACCGTTGGATGTTAGTCCAACAGCCGTGCACCTTCTTCAACCTCTGTTCTTGCTCGTGTCTCCCGTGGGCGGCACCGCGGCTGTGCTGTCGCGCACCCGAACCAGTGAAGTTTCCCACTCCTCTCCATATGCGACTCCACTACCCTGTCTTCCCCATCTCCGGGTCGTTCCAGTCTGGGTGCGCTCGGCACGGTGTGGTCAACGTGGTTAACAACCGAGAGTCATCGAAAGATGACTGTACGTGAGAGGCTGAGAGTGGGGACGCACCACGCCCATGGACGCATGCTGCAACGGAACCCGGCGAGGTCAACATGGTCAAGGAACGACTTCCATCAGAAGTATACTGTACGTGGAGAGTCTCAGCTGGGTCCACGACCGCAGCAAGTAAGTGCCTCCTTATTACGCGGAAAATAATGATTCCTCCAACTAACAGCAGGGGCCTACTAGACAAGCCACCGTATTTTGCGAAAAAAGCATTTGCTCCCTGACTGCTGGGACCCACCTGACGGGCCACCGCATTTTGCGAAAAAAACGTTCCCCCCGCAGTCAGCTCGGACCCACCGGAAGTGCCTCCTTATTACACACAAAAAATGAATACTCCCCCGGCTACCTAGGACCCACCTTGGTGGGAGGCTGACTTGTGGGCCTACTAAGTTGACGGGGACGAAGGGCTTTGTCAACTTAGTCAATATGAACGATTCTAGCTCCAGTGACCATACGATGTCCATCCAACGACCGTAGTGCTTCTTCAACCTCTAGTCTTCTTGTTCCAGCCACCCAAAGCAGCGCCGGTCGTGCCGCATGCTCCTGCCTCCCATGGCGAGCTATGCTGCCGCAGAGGCCTCACTGCCCCCTACTATTCCCACCGCTGGCCAGGCCCTGCAGCGACGGCAGCCTCACACCACAGCCGAACCAGTGAACCCCCGTACTCCTCTCCGCGCGGGCTTCCGCTACCGCGTCTTTCCCGGCTCCGCGTCGTCCCCTTCCTAGGCCTCACCATCATCCACCGCCGTGGTGCTCTCCACGCGGCGTGGTCAACGTGGTCAAGAAACGACTTCCATCGGAAGAGCACTGTACGTGGAGAGGCTGACAGCTGGGTCCATGGCCACAGCCCGGTTTTTTTGTGATTTGCCAAGTGAGTCGCTTTGTCGGGCCTGTTGGGCTGCAAATATTTCAAGACGAGGAGAGCTTTCATTCGGCTGGCCGAGAAAATGGCCCATCAGTAATGAGAAATGGGATGTACATTTTTAAAACACATCAAACCAGCAATTAGTTTCAAATATCTTTTTTTCATTTCAAGATTTTAAATTACATTATTTTTTATGCGTGGAGAATTTGTTGGATTTTATATTGATATACATTTATTTTTAAAATCAGTTTGAATGTGAGTTGAAATTTCGGGATTAAAAACAGTTCGGACCGCACCGAAATATGCAAAATTTTGTATATTTTTTAACCATGGCCACAATATGGGTTGTAATGCTAACAAAAAGAATATGGGCTCCAACAAAACCTTAAGAATTAGCAAATGGGCTGTAAATTATTAGAAATAATGGCAGATGGGTTGTATGCTGTTTTCCACAGATTTGAGGCTTTCCTAAAAAAAGGTTGACGCACAAGCAGTGACTGTTGGATGTCCATAGAACGGCCGTCGTGCTTCTTCAATCTCTGCTCTTCCTGCTCCAGCCGCTCAAACAACCGCGGCGGGACTGCCTGCTCCCTCCTCCCTGCGACCGGCTGTGCTGCCGGGCAGGCCTCACCGCCCCATCGTACTCCCATCGCTGGCCCAGCCATCCCTCTACTCTCCCACACCTGCTGTTATTCTCTGGTGACGGCAGACGAACCAGTAAACCCTCGTACAGTCGTACTCCCCTCCGCGTGGGAAACAACTGCCGAGTCTTCCCTGCCTCTGTATCGTCCCCTTCCTAGGCCTCGCCGTCGTCCACCACCGTGGTGCTCTCGGCACGGCGTGGTCAATGTGGTCAATGGCCGACTTCCATCGGAAGAGTACTGTGCGTGGAGACGCTGACACCTGGGTCCACGGCCGTAGCAAGGAAGTGCCTCCTTATTACGCGCAAAATAATTATTCCTCCACCTGACAGCGGGGACCCATCGGACGGGCCACCGTATTTCACAAAAAAACGTTTCCTCCCTGACTACTGGGACCCACCAGCTACACCTTCGCACGCAAGGAAGTGCGCCCGGGCAAAAAAAACAAAATGATTCGCCCCCCTAACTGCTGGGACCCACCAGCTACATCTTCGCATGCAAGGAAGTGCCTGACAGTCGGGACCCACCTGGTCAAAGCGTACGTAGCGTTCTCATTCTGGTCGCAAACGTGTACGTACATACTGGTCGACGTAGAGGCGCGCACGTGTCGTAGTAGAGGTGCGCACGTGTCGTAGTAAAGGCGTGCACGTAGCATGTACACGTACGTACAGCGGCCAGGGTGCAAGAACATGTACGTACGTACAGCGGCCAGGGTCGCGAACGTGTACGTACATACTGGTCGATGTAGAGGCGCGCACGTGTCGTAGTAGAGGCGCGCACGTGTCGTAGTAGAGGCGCGCACGTAGCATGTACACGTACGTATAGCGGCCAGGGTGCAAGAAAGAAAATGCGGCCACGTATGTGTACATACGGGCGGGGTCTCGAACGCCTACTCGCGCATACGTACGGCCAGGGCTCGTGTACATGGCTGGGTCGGAACGGAGAAACAACGTCATCGTCGTGTTCATGGGGAGGTGAGGGAGTCCTGGATTAGGGGGTGTTCGGATAGCCGGACTATACCTTCAGCCGGACTCCTGGACTATGAAGATACAAGATTGAAGACTCCGTCCCGTGTCCGGAAGGGACTTTCCTTGGCGTGGAAGGCAAGCTTGGCGATACGGATATGAAGATCTCCTACCATTGTAACCGACTTTGTGTAACCCTAACCCTCTCCGGTGTCTATATAAACCGGAGGGTTTTAGTCCGTAGGACAACGTACACATCAATAATCATACCATAGGCTAGCTTCTAGGGTTTAGCCTCCTCGATCTCGTGGTAGATCTACTCTTGTACTACCCACATCATCAATATTAATCAAGCAGGATGTAGGGTTTTACCTCCATCGAGAGGGCCCGAACCTGGGTAAAACTTCGTGTCCCTTGCCTCCTGTTACCATCCGGCCTAGAAGCACAGATCGGGACCCCCTACCCGAGATCCGCCGGTTTTGACACCGACATTGGTGCTTTCATTGAGAGTTCCTCTGTGTCGTCGCCATCAGGAAGGATGCCTCACCCCGTCTTTAAAGACGGCACCATTGCTAAGGGAGCTTTGGCTGTCGGCCAAACCCTCCGGCTAGGTGGTTTTCTTATGACCGCCTGTTCGGCTTCTGCGCCGACGATGACCTCTCGAGCCATCGAAAACAATCTTCATGTCAGCTCGGAACTTGCCGAGCAGTTAGATCCAATGGAGCTTTCCTCCATAAACGAGCTCTTGGATCGCTTCGCCACCCAGGGAGTCGCTACGGATTACGACCAGATCGGGCCTAAAACCGATCTGAGAGAGATTAACTCTCCCTAAGTCACCCATCACGTTGCCGTGGTAGAGGGACAGTGTGGCGACCCTTCATCTATCTTAAGGACTCGCTACGTCCGGATTCCCGATCCCTCCAAGCTGGATACCCGCGGAGGGAAGGATATCACTCAAGACCTGAACTTAGAGTCAGGCGACGGGCTGGATTCATTAGACAACATCCAGGAATCCAAATTTTCAAGTTTGGAAATTCCTCGACCTCTGAGCCTTAGATGGGGTGAGGCTTCGGATTTAATTCCACCCACCCACCCCAACATAAGCGATCTATCCAAAATCAGGCAAGAACCCGATGAAACAGTACATCATTACTGGGCCAGATTCCTCTTAGTTAAGAACAGGCTAAGGGACTTCCGTGAGGAAGACGCAATCTCAATCTTCTGCGATAAGTGCGCGGACAAGGGAATACTCAACGCCATAAGTCGCCGTGACATTACACACTTCACTGACTTGGCGTCCATTGTACGAAAGTACTATGCGATGGAAAGCGCCTGGAAAACCAAAATAAATTTTTGGGACAATCCGGCCGTGAATACAAACCCAGTCCGAAATAAAAGGGTGCATCATCAGCAGTCACCTGGGTCAAGCACTAAAAAGCAAAAACCCTCTACAGGGCATAGAACCGTACTGGAAGGATGGCTTAATGCACCCTGTAAAATTCACAGTACAGAGGACGCCACACCAACTCACAGCCTCAGAGCATGTTGGATACTCCGGCAGGTGGCCAAAATTGGTGAAAATCTCCTAATTCTGGAGGCCACAGAAAGCCACCCCAGAGACACCAATACGGTATTAATAGTCTTCGAGACTTTCGCATCAAATAATATGCGAAAAAGGACACTCCGCAGCCTTGCCGAAGTCTACCAAGTAGCAACAATAAACCCATGGAGTGACACGACTATTACCTTTAACGCCAGTGATGAACCTAAATTCCGAACAGCCCGAGCACCAGCCGCATTGGTCCTCAGTCCAATAGTGGACGGCTTTCGTATTACCAAGGTACTCATGGACGGCGGCGGCGGATTGAACCTCATTTATGAGGAGACCCTTCAAAAAATGGAAATAGACTGGAACCGCATTAAGCAAAGCAGCACAACCTTTAGAGGAATAATCCCTAGTCGAGAAGCGTGCTGTACAGGAAAAATCACACTAGATGTGGTGTTCGGCACGCCGGATAATTACAGGTCCGAAGAGGTCACGTTCCAGGTGGCTCCGTTCAGCAGCGGTTATCACGCTCTGCTAGGGCGGGAAGCGTTCACAATCTTCCAAGCAATACCCCATTACGGGTACATGAAGCTCAAGATGCCCGGGCCTAATGGGATCATCACTCTCGCTAGTGATTCGGACATAGCACTCCGCACCGAAAACAAGACAGCCGCACTGGCCCTCAAGGCACTATCCGAAGCCCTAGCGGCTGAGGAGCTGACTGCGTTGCGCTCTACGGTGAATGGGGACGATGTGGTACTCAACAAAAGATCCAAGTCCACCTCCTTTAAACCGGCGGACGAAATAGTCAAATTCCAAGTCCATCCAACGGACTCCAATAAAACAGCTTCCATCGGGGCACAGTTAAACCCTGATGTCGACGCCGCATTGCAAGAGTTCCTATGAGAGAACTGGGACATTTTTGCCTGGCACCCTTCAGATATGCCAGGAATCCAACGCAGGCTGGCCGAGCACAGCTTAAATATCCAAACAGGATTCAAACCTATCAAACAGGCTCTTCGGTGTTTTTCCGAACCTAAGAGACAGGCCATGGGAGAGGAGCTAGCAAAGCTATTGGAGGCCGGATTCATCGGAGATATAAAACATCCGGACTGGCTAGCAAACCTGGTGATGGTACCAAAGAAGGACAAATCCTGGCGCCTGTGTGTCGATTTTAAAGACCTTAACAAGGCTTGCCCAAAGGATCCTTTCCCCCTCCCCTGCATCGATCAAATTATCGATGCTACTGCAGGACACGATTTGTTGTGTTTCCTCGACGCATATTCTGGCTACCATCAAATCAAGATGGCAGAACCAGACCAAGCCGCAACGGCATTTATCACACCATACAGGCCATTCTGCTTCAACACGATGCCCTTCGGGCTCAAAAATGCCGGCGCAACATATCAGCGCATGATTCAGACATGTCTGGCAAGCCAGATCGGCAAAATAGTGGAGGCATATGTAGATGATGTGGTCGTCAAAACAAGACATGTTGAATCTCTAGTAGACGACTTGAGGCTCACATCTGATAACCTCCGAACATACGACACCAAGCTCAACCCGGAAAAATGCGTTTTCAGCGTCCCAGCCGGAAAGCTCTTGGGCTTCATTGTATCCGGTAGAGGAATTGAAGCAAATCCAGCCAAGACCCGAGCTCTGTCACAACTGGATATCCCAAAGGACCTCAAACAAATACAAAAGTTAACTGGATGCGTGGCAGCTCTAAGCCGCTTTATCTCCCGCTTGGGAGAAAAGGCCCTACCCCTTTACCGCCTCCTTCGGCACACCGAACACTTCAAATGGACGGATGCAGCCATGGCCGGACTCGACGAAATAAAAGCCATACTGGCAACAAACCCAGTCCTGGCCGTGCCAACATCGGCGAACCAATGCTATTATACATTGCGGCAACACATCAGGTTGTAAGCGCAGTGCTCGTCGTCGAACGAGAAGCGGATGGACACAAATTCCCCCTTCAAAAGCCGGTCTATTATGTGTCCACTGTCCTCACTCCCTGCAAATGACGGTACCCGCATTATCAAAATATTGCGCACGCGGTATTCATGGCATCCCGGAAGTTACAACACTACTTTCAAGAGTGTTCAATAACATTAGCCTCGGAAGTACCACTTAACGATATTATAAACAACCGTGACGCAATGGGCCGGATTGCAAAATGGGCCATTGAGCTCCTCCCGTTTGACATAACTTATAAGCCACGACGATCCATCAAGTCACAAGTCTTGACCGACTTCGTCATAGAATGGACGGAGGCCGAACTCCCTAAAGAGTATGGCACATATTCAAATTGGATCATGCATTTCGATGGCTCCAAGATGTTGGCCGGACTGGGGGCTGGCGTCGTTTTGACGTCCCCCACAGGAGGCACAGTTCAGTACGTACTAGAGATTATGTACACGGACTCCAACAATGCAGCCGAATATGAGGCCCTTTTACATGGTCTCCGGATGGCAGTATCCATGGGCATCCAACGCCTAGAGGTGCGCGGGGACTCGAACCTCGCAATATCCCAAATAAATGGAGACTTCGATACCAAGGATCCAAAAATGGCAGCTTACCGCAATGCCGTCCTAAAAATGTCAGCTCAGTTCGAGGGGCTTGAATTTCACCATATAGCCCGGGAAAATAATCAGGCGGCAGATGTCCTGGCACGCATCGACGCAAAACGCGATGTAGTCCCCCCCAACATCTTCTTGGAAAGGCTGTTCAAGCCATCCGTAGTATGGGAAGGGGAGCCGAACAATAACATCCCGGACCCAACCGCACTGCCCGACACCGAACATTCTGACATAATCGGAGGCTCTGCCAACGAAATAACACCTTCAGCACACATAATAATGGCCGTTATCGCCCCGTGGACAGAACCATTCCTCGCCTACCTTACTAGGCAGGAACTCCACGAGGACCAAAATGAGGCACGCTGCATAGTGCGGCGATCCAAAGCCTACAGAGTCCACGAGGGAGAGCTTTATAAGAAAAGCACTACCGGAGTCCTTCAAAGGTGCATCTCCGAAGAGGAGGGGTGGAACCTTCTGGCTGAAATTCATGCCGAACTTGGCGGTCATCACGCTGCAGCCCGGTCCCTTGTAAGCAAGGCCTTCCGTACAGGCTTTTATTGGCCGATGGCCCGGGCAGACGCTCAGGACTTAGTCCAACGATGCACCGGTTGCCAACTCTTTGCAAACCAAAGCCATATGCCACCCACCGCCCTCCAAACTATCCCCATTACTTGGCCCTTCACGGTCTGGGGGCTTGACATGGTAGGACCCCTTAAAGGCGGAACCCACAAGCAAAAATACTTACTGGTCATGGTGGATAAGTTCACCAAATGGATAGAAGCCAAGCCTGTTAAGACGGCTGAATCCGGACCGGTGATAGACTTTATATCCGGGGTTGTACACCGTTACGGCGTCCCCCACAGCATCACTCACTGATAATGGCACGAACTTCATGGCCGACAAGGTAAAACTCTGGTGCAAAAACATGGGCATCAAGCTCGATTATGCTTCCGTCTATCACCCACAAACTAACGGCCAGGTCGAACGTGCAAATGGTCTTATCATGAGCGGCATCAAACCCAGATTAGTGCGGTCCCTCAAGGAATTTAACACGCACTGGGTAGAGGAGCTCGACTCTGTACTCTAGGGGCTGCGGACCACGCCGAATCGCACCACCGGATACACACCATTCTTTATGGTGTACGGCGCAGAGGCAGTTTTGCCTTGCGACATAATTCATGACTCACCTCGAGTGCGCATGTACGAAGAAAGAGAAGCTAAGCTCAATCAGCAGGACAGCTTGGACGCATTGGAGGAGGAGCGTGATGTGGCAAAAGCCCGTTCCGCATTCTATCAACAACAGGCTCGAAGATACCAAAGCAGAGAAGTACGGGCCAAAAATTACAACGTTGGTGAATTAGTTCTATGACTACCAGACAAGAAAAAGGACAAACTCAAGCCCAAGTGGGAAGGTCCCTTCATAATTGACCAAGTCCTGACTGGTGGAGCATACCGCCTGCGGGATGCATCGGATAACCGACTCGAGCCAAACCCATGGAACGTAGCCCGTCTCCGAAGATTCTATGCCTAGCATCGGACTCTGTGTTCGTCTCCTTCCTCTGTCCATTTTTTATATTTTCTGTATTACATTTCTCTTCTTCTTCTCTCTCTCTCTTATAGCCTCTAAAGGCTCATAAAGTGACGCGCTATCCGCGCTCATTAAACTTGGGGGTTTCTTTAAACAGAAGCTTATTCATGCGGGCTTCATGCCCAACACATGTGTCACACTTCCGCATGTACCTTTTATTCACCATTATATGCATCGATATGACTTAAGTTTTGGCCAAGACGGGTTGCCTGGCTCCTGTGCTTACCCCTACATTCCCGATTTTTCGGCTAGGTGGTAAAGGGAGCACCTCTGCGATTGTTACTGTCGGGTCAGTCGGACGTGTACCTCAGACTGGGTGAAGCCGAAAGCTAGCGTTCTTAAGGGAATATTCGGTCGGTGAACTAAAGATGATCTTTTTTTATTTTTATCTATACGCCCCAGATGTTTTTCCTGCGTTTCTTTTCGCAGCATGGACATGCACCTTAGGGCATGCCTCCCAGGGAAAGGAACCCCTAACGGAACTATTCTCCCTGGAAGATGTTTCTTACTAACCATGTAATATAACATACCTAGTTGGGCAGTTGTCTGTTCACGCCCTAATGACCCCTACGCCTGGTCTCCATGCATTCCCCGGTTCCTATATAACCGCATGGGAATTCGGACACACTCCGGACCGTCAGGTCCCGAGGCTGAAGCGAAAAGGTCGGCCATGACAAATGATCTACAATTCGGCTAGAAGGCATTATAAATGTCAATTAAATTACATAGTCATTTTGACTGGTTGTATTCCTCTTCAATACCATCTAACAGGCTATCTAATTTACAGTCCTGCTGGGAATACTTTGCGGCCAACTCTACTTGGCCGTATACTAAGCTTACAGGGATCTCCTTCCCATCGGGCCCTACAAGACCGACCTCGGCCATGTGGTTGGGGTCAGCTTTTGCGTACCGCGTCTTCACCATGGCCCAGGCCTCCCTAGCGCCTTGACGGCAGGCTGATATCTTCCACAATCGGAAGCGCCGCCATGCTTCCTTTAGCTTCTCTGCAAGCTCTCCAAGACCTTCGGGCATGGAGACGGATGGCCACAGGGCCTGGGCGACGCCTCACATCGCCTGCCGAACTCGATCGAGCAGTTGCGAGAGCTCGGGAAGATGGTCACCCGTAGAACCGGGCATCTCCTCTGCAAGACGACCTGTTAGCACACCTACAGACATTGCTCTGTTAGTCGACTTCCCAGCCGAACTTTCTTTCAAAAGGTTCGTTCAAGCACTTACTAAATATGCCACGCCGAAGCCGCTGATTCTCCTTCACGGAGTCTGACATTTGGGCACGAACATCTTTCAGCTCGACGCCCAGCTTGGTGTTGGCATCTTGGAGATCGTTCTTCTCCCCCATCACCTTTATCAGCACCCTCTCACCAGCCTTTAGCTGGCGTAGGAGGTGTTGCCTTTCCGGATTCAATCCGGCGCCATCTGCAATTTCATTTGTCAGATTCGCACCAAAGCCGTGCTTCGCAAAATACTTATCTTCCGAAGTGTATATTACCAGAGGGGGTCTCCTTAGGCTCCCCTGCTGCGGCTAGTGCGGCCTCAAGTTGGGCTTTGCACTCTTCCAGCTCCTTGGACAGTAGGGAATTCTTTTCCGTAAGAACCTGCATCACAAATGATCCTTAAATCAGTTATTCTAACTATTTCAAGTCTCGGGGGCTACTGGTATATATATAATTACCAGAATTTTCTTACCTGTATGTCTTTTACATACTGCTCCGTGGCTCTGGCTAGACCATTTTGAGCGGCACGGAGATACGCATCTCCCGAGTTGAAGGCATCTAACGCCCCTTGGGAGAAACAAGTGTCGCGAAGAACTCTCCGGCGACGCCTGTGGTTCATGGCACTCTCCACCTCAGAGTTGGTGGCAGACAACCCGTCCACATCCTCCGTCGGAGGAGCGTCTGGCGCGCGCCTTGCGTTCGCCTCCGCCTCCTGACCAGGCTTTGGAGCCTGGCTGGTGGAGGCGCGGTTGGCAGCCTCTCCGGATGTAGTCCGGCGAGGTCTCTTTGTCCTGAAAAGAGCGCGAGTGTCAATGTGCCTCTAAGGTATAACACCTGGGATAAGGGGGCGTGCCATACCTTTGCGCTGACGCCTCAGTCCGGACTACACTTTTTTTCTGCCCGCGGGGCCCTACGGCCCCTCGTTGGCTTGTTGCCGCAGGTTCGGCCTTCCGCCTTAAATACCTCCCCTACAAAGTTCAGTTGTAATCAGGAAACTGAACACGAGTGGGCAGACACCTATTCAGGGTACTGGGACTTTGATCTTAGGTACCTGGGGGGTCAGGATTAGCCCTGGGTAATCGGCCGTAATGGCCACCAAGGCGTTGTCCTTGCTCAGTTGATGGAACACTCCATCAATCAGCTCCACAGATATGTCCGGATCCTCTTGGGAGGCCGGGTCGAGGGACCGTCCTGGGTCCTCGGGTTGTGGAGGAGGGCTGCTTATTTCCTTAACAGCCCGGCGCAGTTCCTACGTTGAAGTCGTCAGACTAAATATTTAACAATGGGAATACAAAATGGATGGACAAGTAAATACGGCCGCTTACCCAGCTTGGGGGATTGTGCATGGAGAATCCGCCCTGAGGGTTGACGCGGAGAAATTCCTCCTCTTCTCCCTTATATAAAGTGGACAAGATCTTTAGTAGAGCGGCAGCTGAATTTGGCCCCTTACGGCCGTGGCGGGTGGCGTCGTCCTCCCCGTTGAAGTCCCACATGGGGTGGCTTCTATACTGAAGCGGCTGCACCCCCCGCATAATGCATTCGGCCATAACCCCGATCATGGTTAGTCCGGAATGGGCTAACAATCTTATTCGGCCCATCAGGTAAATGATGTCCCTATCACATTCCCTCTGAGGGCTCCATGGGCGCCAGCTTAGGCGCTTCTTTAAGGGAGCACTGTTGAATTCAGGGAGGCCGATCCGGACAGGATCCGGCAGCGGGACGTCTTCTATATAAAACCATTCCGAGGGCCAGTCTTCGGACACCTTCTTTGGGGTTCCGGACAGATATCCGGTCCCGGCGATGCGCCACACTTCGGCTCCGCCCACTTGATACATTGACCCCTTCTTGGAACGGGGCACGAGGCAAAATAGCTCCTTCCACAGTCCGAAATGAGCTTCAACACCCAAGAACAGCTCGCAGAGGGCTACAAAGCCCGCGATATGCAATACTGAGGCAGGCGTGAGATGATGTAGATGGAGGCCGTAGAACTCCAGCAGCCCCCGGAGAAATGGGTGGATTGGAAATCTGAGCCCCCTTATTAAGTAAGGGACGAGGCACACCCGCTCTCCTTTGGAGGGATTAGGGGCATTCTCTACTTGCTCTCCGCCGTTGTAGACGGCAAGACCGGCTCGAACCGGGACCATATAGGCCGGGGGAGAAATCCCTTGGACTGGAGCGTCACTAGCTCGCTATGCGGGATGGAACATCTCTCCCAATATCCAGGCTTAGGGCTGGAAGGGCGAGGGGAGGAGTTGCGATGGCTGGCCATGGTGGAATGGACCTTTGTCGGATGTGCTCTGATGAACACTCGCGGAGGGGAGAAGGTGTGGATTGGATCTAAATCCTCGTCCCCTTAAATAGGGCAGCTCATTTACGCGGCTAGGGGTATGAATGTAAAAACACTCAGACTTTTCATATTCGTTTGACACGTGGGAAGCGGACATTATTGGGCGCAGAAGCCAAGGAGCGCAAACATCTACAAGAAACCGGACTTTATTCAACAGGTACACGGAATTTGGAGGAGAACCCGCCTTGCAATGCCGAAGACAATCTGCGCGCCGGACTCATCGTCATTGAAGCCGGGTTCGGGGGCTACTGAGGGAGTCCTGGATTAGGGGGTGTTCAGATAGCCGGACTCCTGGACTATGAAGATACAAGATTGAAGACTCCGTGCCATGTCCGGAAGGGACTTTCCTTGGCGTGGAAGGCAAGCTTGGCGATACGGATATGAAGATCTCCTACCATTGTAACCGACTTTGTGTAACCCTAACCCTCTCCGGTGTCTATATAAACCGGAGGGTTTTAGTCCGTAGGACAATGTACACATCAATAATCATACCATAGGCTAGCTTCTAGGGTTTAGCCTCCTCGATCTCGTGGTAGATCTACTCTTGTACTACCCACATCATCAATATTAATCAAGCAGGACGTAGGGTTTTACCTCCATCGAGAGGGCCCGAACTTGGGTAAAACTTCGTGTCCCTTGCCTCCTATTACCATCCGGCCTAGACGCACAGATCGGGACCCCCTACCCGAGATCTGCCGGTTTTGACACCGACAGGAGGCAACGGAATGCATCGTGTTCATGGGGAGGCAACGGAATGTGTCGTGTTCATCGGGAGGCAACGGAACACGTGGGAGCCAACCGGCTGGGTCGGAACGGAATGCGTGGTTGTGTTAATCGGGAGGGCTTGGACGGAACAGGCGATGGAAACGAGGCCTGGTGTACCGCAAAATGGAGGAAATGGCCTTGTGTTCGACCGGCCACGTTCGAAACGGGATCCTGTTCATCGGGAGGGGTCTGGCGTACCGCAAAACGGAGGAAACGGACCTCCTACGGTCGAAACGGGGGTCCTGTTGATCGGGAGGGGTGTGGCGTACCGCAAAACGGAGGAAACGGACCTCCTATGGTCGAAACGGGGGTCCTGTTCATCGGGAGGGGTGTGGTGTACCGCAAAACGGTACTCCACGGGATACTGTTCATCTCCATCGTCGACCTCCTCCAGCCTCCACGGGCTCCTGTTCATCCAGCCTCCACCGCGCACTACTCCATCGGCTACTGTTCAACCACCCCTCCACCATCTACTGTTCATCCAGCCCTCCACACCACGGGGTCCTGTTCAACCACCCCTCCACAGGCACCCCTCCACCGTCTACTGTTCATCCAGCCCTCCACCACACCACGGGG
>NC_041388.1:578042087-578136837 GCF_002162155.2 Triticum dicoccoides | reverse complement strand
TCATTGTTCATCCCAGAGGCAGCATCGATCGGCTTCAGTTAGCAGCAGTAGCAAAGGAATCGCTCGATCGGGTTCTGTCGTGGAGTTGACACGGCAGATGTCCTAGAGCAAGGACTTAGTCGTAGGGCCATCGCACTAGGAAGCTTAAAGGGGTTAATCGGGACAAAGGACACGAGAGAGTTTTATACTCGTTCGGCCCCTTATGATGAAGGTAAAAGCCTACGTCTAGTTGGGATTGGTATTGCTGGGTTTTCGACTTCCAAGAGGCTCAACTCGCCGGCTTGGTTATCGACTTGGTTGTTTCTTGCCCTAAACCGACACTGGGTCATCCCCTTATATACACGGGTTGACGCCAGGTGGCCTACGGAGTCCCGGCCGGCTAATAATCGTGTCCGGCTCGGTGACTTTCTTTACATGCCTTTCTGTAAAAGTATTTGCCGTCCATATGGCGGTTTACAATAACGGGCCTTAAGCCGGCCCGAGGCCCTTGGGCTTTCTATATGTTTAATAAACTATTATCTTGACTGTATATTGGGCTTCTTATGTAACCCGCCATTAGGGCTGACCCGGCCCCTCCTGGGCGGGTCATACTGGTAGTAGTATCCCCGACATTAGGCCCCAGGTTGACCTTGAACCTTGTTCTTTGTCAATCTTCAATACTTAGATGAAATCCGTCATCTACCTGAAAAAACTTTGTAACCCACCGTGACGTCATATTTTGAAAACACAAAAACTTTCATGACATCATCTTCTAACGGATCTTTGATTTTTAATGCTTCCCGAGAATTGTGGCGTCTATATAGCTGGATAACCATTATTTGGTTCTCCCTTGATTCTCGCACCCGTCTGTTCGCATCTGCCCTTATAAATAGGCACGCAGCCGGTCCTTCTCATTCTCCTTTCTTCCTCATCTTCTTCCTCTCGCAACCTCCATCGCTGCTCGAGCTCCGCCGCCGCCGCAACTCTCATCGTCGTCGTCAAGCTTGGCCGCTTCATCACCCTGAGTCCGACCAGATAACGCAGTGACTCTTCGTGGCAAGCCTGCATCTTGTAAGTTTTCTTCTCTCTCACGCACCTAAATTTGTTCTAGGTTTGCGAGTTCTTCAGTGTTCTTCACCTGTTCACCATGGATCATCTTGTAGATCTTCTCCGCAACTTCTTTTGATCCAAAGAAGAGATATAACTCGCGCGGTAGTTGTTTGGCATTCATTTTTTATATCAGTAGATCCCTTTTGCCTGTATAGATGCTTCTTTACAGTCGACGAACTCATATGTACTAGGTTTTTAGGTCTAGAATATTTTTCTTTTTGAAACAGCCTTTTGATCCAAAATGATAATGATAACTTGGTGAAACTTGTTTATGCCAACACTTAGCTGAATCTGCTTTCCGAAAAAGTCTGTAGTCATGGCGGCTTAGCATTCCGGCTTTCTTTTCCCTATATGTCATTAGCCCTTAGTTAAGCCGTCGTTACTTGTTTTATAATTTCAACCTTTAACTGTTAACCTGACTGTAAGCTGAACCGGCACATTATTTCTTCTTCAGTTCCTTGCACGTCATGCCATCAAAGACACCCACTATCTGTAACTGGGTCCCCTCATCCATAACTAAGGATCGGTTAAAAGAGTTCTTCATCGTTGGGTTTCTGCCTTCAAAAAATGTCATGTCTTATCGTGCTCCTGACCCGGAGGAAGAACGCCCCAACCCAAAAGACGGAGAAGTGATTGTTTTCACTGACCATATGAACCGTGGTTTCTCACCGCCCGGTTCAAAATTCTTCAGAGAGGTTCTTCATTTTTCAAACTCCATCCTCAGGACCTCAGACCCAATTCTATTTCCAACATTTGTAACTTCCAAGTACTCTATGAGGTGTATCTTCAGCAAGAGCCGACCGTAGAGCTGTTTAGAGAGTATTTTTATCTGAACTGGCAAAACGAATGCACCACGGTCCCAGTTTGGAACTCGGAGGCATCTCGATTCAGCGCTGTCAGGGTGATGTCTTCCCTCTTATAGTTTTACCAAGTCACCCAAAGGACTGGAACCAAACTTGGTTTTATTGTCAGGATATCTCTCCAGCAAACGAGAAGCCGCTGCCGGGTTACCGTCCCGGTCGTCTTGACTCCAAGTTCACCCTTCCGGATAAACTCACCGTAGCTGAACGCAAGAGGCTGCTTCCATCCATCAGAAGAATCAACGCTTTGTTAGGGAACGGTTTAACTGGAGTAGATCTGACCCGCTGCTGGATCTCATGGCGGGTTATTCCATTAAGTCGTCGATCAAAACTGATGTATGAATATGGTGGAGGCCCGGACGACTCTCTTCATCACAGCCCAGTTGAACTCACCGAAGAAGGCATTGTTTCAATGTCAAACCTTTTGGTGAACGAGAAATATGAAGACTGCAACATTGTTGGGTTAAACCCCTTCTGCAAGCTGAACCCGGTACCAGAAGTAAGCATATTCTGATCTCTTTTCCTTAATATTTTGCCCAGCTATACTGCTTTAGCACTGATCTTTCCTCTTATCTTTGCAGGCCAATTCTGACTTTTGGAAGGTGAAATATGACCACGGGGCTGCTAAGAAGGCGAAAGCTGCCGCTATGAATACCAAGAAGACAACCCGGAAATCGAAGAAGAAGAAGAAGAAGAAGAAGAAGAAAACCATGGTTGAAGATTTAATGAAGCTTGATGACTCGTCTGACTCGGAGGTAGCCCTTGATTCCCTTGGCCAATTTTTTAACAATCTTATTGACACTGATCCTTACCAGGATGACACTGGGGCTAGTCAAGCCGGGGAAGCAGAGGTAACTATCATTTCCTCTAACTCAGAGCCCTTACCAAGACACAAAGTTCG
This sequence comes from Triticum dicoccoides, assembly GCF_002162155.2. Classification (NCBI taxonomy): domain Eukaryota; kingdom Viridiplantae; phylum Streptophyta; class Magnoliopsida; order Poales; family Poaceae; genus Triticum; species Triticum dicoccoides. Next base: position 578,133,987 of record NC_041388.1, on the reverse strand, counting down.
ACGAGTGATCCGTAAAGTAAGGTTTTCTAACCCCTTAGCTCACTTGGATCCCAACTTTCATTTGAAAAAGCAGCAGCATGAAAGCCGTCGTGAAGTTGAGATTGAAGAGAGCCGGTTGTCATCCCTGAACAGACCCCTCAGAAACGTCCGAACGAGGTTTACTTATTACTGTCCTTACCTTTATTTTAATGAATCCTGCTCCTTGTATTTCCTTTAACTCCTTTCTTTTACCTTTTTAGGAGGTGTCTCATTCCTCGGGTGACTCATCACAAACACAATTTCCGGCTTTTAAGACTGCTCCTGGGTAATTAAAAATCCTCTTTTCTTTCGAGTTTGATCAATTGTTATCTTAATGTTGACTATCCTGCAATATCTTTCTTTAGCGGTCAGGCTAAGTCCAAGAAAGCGAAGGCAACAAAACCAGTGGAAGACCCGCCAGTACTGGCATCTGAGCCGGCTAGGCCACCTTCACCATTAACTGTCACCCCAAAAGACCCGCCTATTGTCCATGAAGCAAATCTTCCAGAGCCATCCCTTGTCAAGACCACTATTAACCCTTCTGCAGCTGGTCCATCAAGCTCAACTGACCCACCGTCTCCCCGTGTTCAAGATGTTAAAATTACTGGGAGCCTCTTTGTTGAGCCGGGGAACCCGACGGTATTGGCACGGTGCACAGCTAAGCAAGAAGCTTTGGAGAGGCGGAAGGTTCGTCTTGATGTTGCCAACTGATACATCCATTTTGCATCATGCTTTTATATCAATATTTATTGCATTATGGACTGTTATTTCACTTTATGTCACAATACTTATGGCTATTCTCTCTTATTTTACAAGGTTTACATAAGGAGGGAGAATGCCGGCAGCTGGAATCCTGGGCTGGAAAAGGAGCAAATATTAGAGACCTATTCTGCGCAACTCCAAAAGTCCTGAAACTCCACGGAACATCTTAAAATAAATAAAGAAAAATCCTCACCAATGATGAAGGTCAGGGGGCCCACACCCTGCTCACGAGGGTGCGCCCCCCCTAGGGCGCGCCCCCCTATCTCGTGGGCCCCTTGGTGGCTCTCTGACGTCCATCTTCTCCTACATGAAGTCTTTCGATGAGAAAAAATAAGAGGGAATTTTTTGGGACGAGACTCCGCCGCCACGAGGCAGAACCTTGGCGGAACCAATCTAGAGCTCCGGCAGAGCTGTTCTGCTGGGGAAACTTCCCTCCGGGAGGAGGAAATCATCATCATCATCATCACCAACACTCCTCTCATCGGGAGAGGGCAATCTCCATCAACATCTTCACCAGCACCATCTCATCTCCAAACCCTAGTTCATCTCTTGTATCCAATTCTTGTCTCAAAGTTCGGGATTGCTGCTAGTAGGTTGCTAGTAGTGTTGATTACTCCTTGTAGTTGATGGTAATTGGTTTATTTGGTGGAAGATCATATGTTCAGATTTCTATATGCATATTATTACCCCTCTGATTATGAACATGAATATGCTTTGTGAGTAATTATGTTTGTTCCTGAGGAGAAGGGACAAGTCTTGCTATTAGTAGTCATGTGAATTTGGTATTCGTTTGATATTTTGATAAGATGTATGTTGTCTAGCCTCTAGTGGTGTTATGTGAACGTCGACTACATAACACTTCACCATTATTTGGGCCTAGAGGAAGGCATTGGGAAGTAATAAGTAGATGATGGGTTGCTAGAGTGACAGAAGCTTAAACCCTAGTTTATGCGTTGCTTCGTAAGGGGCTGATTTGGATCCATATGTTTCATGCTATGGTTAGGTTTACCTTAATACTTTTGGTGTAGTTTCGGATGCTTGCAATAGAGGTTAATCATAAGTGGGATGCTTGTTCAAGTAAGAAAAGCACCCAAGCACCGGTCCACCCACATATCAAATTATCAAAGTATCGAACGTGAATCATATGAACGTGATAAAAACTAGCTTGACAATATTCCCATGTGTCCTCGGGAGCGCTTTTCCTATTATAAGAATTTGTTCCGGCTTGTCCTTTGCTACAAAAGGATTGGGCCACCTTGTTGCACTTTATTTACTTTTGTTACTTGTTGCTCGTTACAATTTATCCTATCACAAAACTATCTGTTACCACTTATTTCAGTACTTGCAGAGAATACCTTGCTGAAAACCGCTTATCATTTCCTTCTGCTCCTCGTTGGGTTCGACACTCTTACTTATTGAAAGGACTACGATAGATCCCCTATACTTGTGGGTCATCAAGACTCTTTTCTGGCGCCGTTGCCAGGGAGTGTAGCACCTTTGGTAGGTGGAATTTGGTAAGCAAAAATTTATATAGTGTGCTGAAATTTACTGTCACTTGTTACTATGGAAAGTAATTCTCTGAGGGGCTTGTTCGGGGTATCTTCACCCCGTCAAGTAGAGCAAAGAGTTGCTCCTCAACCTACTAAACCTATTGAAAATAAAACTCCTTTTGAATTTCCTTCGGGTATGATGGAAAAACTGCTAGCTAACCCTTTTACAGGAGATGGAACAAAGCATCCTGATGAGCACTTAATATATGTGGATGAAGTTTGTGGATTATTTAAGCTTGCAGGTATACCCGATGATGTTGCTAAGAAGAAGGTCTTCCCTTTATCTTTGAAGGGAGACGCATTGATATGGTATAGACTATGTGATGATATGAGATCCTGGGACTATAAAAGATTGAAGTTGGAATTTCATCAAAAGTATTACCCTATGCATCTTGTTCATCGTGATCGCAATTATATATATAATTTCTGGCCTCACGAAGGAGAAAGCATCGCTCAAGCTTGGGGCGGGCTTAAATCAATGTTATATTCATGCCCCAATCATGAGCTCTCAAGAGAAATGATTATTCAAAATTTATATGCTCGGCTTTCTGAAAACAATTGCACCATGCTCGATACTTTTTGTGCTGGCTCTTTTATGATGAAGAATATTGAATTCAGATGGAATTTATTGGATAGAATTAAACGCAACTCTGAAGATTGGGACCTCGACGAAGGTAAGGAGTCAGGTATGACACCTAAGTTTGATTGTGTTAAATCTTTTATGGACACCGGCATTTTCCGTAAGTTTAGCACTAAATATGGACTTGACTCTGAGATAGTAGCTTATTTATGTGAATCTTTTGCTACTTATGTTGATCTCCCTAAGGATAAGTGGTTTAAATATCATCCTCCCATAGAAGTAAAAGTAGTTGCACCTATTAAAGTTGAAGAAAAGACTGTCACTTATAATGATCCTATTGTTCCTACTTCTTATGTTGAGAAACCACCTTTCCCTATTAGAATAAAGGATCATGCTAAAGCTTCAACTGTTGTTCGTAAAAGCAATATTAGAACTTATACACCTCCTAAGCAACTTAAAGTAGAACCTAATATTGCTATTGTTAAAGATCTCTTGTCTGATAATATTGATGGGCATGTTATTCAGTTCGAAGGTGAAACTGCTGAATTGCTAAACCTTGTGCTAAAGATAAACATAGACCTGTGGTAGGCGTGCCTGTTATTTCTGTTAAAATAGGAGATCATTGTTATCATGGCTTATGTGATATGGGTGCGAGTGCTAGTGTTATACCGCATACTTTATACGAAGAAATTAAGAATGAAATTGCACCTGCTGAGTTAGAAGGTATTGATGTCACAATTAAACTTGCCAATAGAGATACTATTTCACCAATTGGAATTGTTAGAGATGTTGAAGTCTTATGTGGGAAAACTAAATATCCTTCTGATTTTCTTGTTCTTACTTCTCCGCAAGATAGCTTTTGTCCCATTATATTTGGTAGACCCTTCTTGAACACTGTTAACGCTAGGATAGATTGCAAAAAGAATGTTGTTACTATTGGCCTGGACGATATGGTTCATGAGTTTAATTTCTCTAAATTTAGTAAACAACATCGTGAGGAAGAATTACCTAGTAAGGATGAAATTATTGGTCTTGCTTCTATTGCCGTACCTCCTAGTGATCCTTTAGAACATTATCTGCTAGACCATGAAAATGATATGTTCATGAATGAAAGAAGGGAAATAGATGAAGTATTCTTTAGATAGGAACCTATTCTGCAACACAATTTGCCTGTTGAAATTTTAGGGGGTCCACCTCCACCCAAGGGTGATCCCGTGTTTGAGCTTAAACCATTGCCTGATAATCTTAAATATGCTTATCTTGATGAAAAGAAGATATATCCTGTTATTATTAGTGCTAACCTTTTAGAGCATGAAGAAGAAAGATTATTGAAAACTCTGAAGAAGCATCGTGCTGCTATTGGATATACTCTTGGTGATCTTAAGGGCATTAGTCCCACTCTATGTCAACATAAAATAAATTTGGAAGCAGATACCAAACCAGTTCGTGATCCTCAACGGCGTCTGAATCCTAAAATGAAAGAAGTGGTACGAAAAGAAATACTAAAGCTTCTGGAGGCAGGTATAATCTATCCCGTTGCTGATAGTGAGTGGGTAAGTCTTGTCCATTGTGTCCCTAAGAAGGGAGGTATTACTGTTGTTCCTAATGATAAAGATGAATTGATTCCACAAAGAATTATCACAGCTTATAGGATGGTAATTGATTTCCGCAAATTAAATAAAGCTACTAAGAAAGATCATTACCCCTTACCTTTTATTGATCAAATGCTAGAAAGATTATGCAAACATACACACTATTGCTTTCTAGATGGTTATTCTGGTTTCTCTCAAATACTTGTGTCGGCTAGAGATCAATCAAAGACTACCTTTACATGCCCTTTTGGTACTTTTGCTTATAGATGTATGCCTTTTGGTTTATGTAATGCACCTGCTACCTTTCAAAGATGCATGATGGCTATATTCTCTGACTTTTGTGAAAAGATTTGTGAGGTTTTCATGGATGACTTTTCCGTCTATGGTTCCTCTTTTGATGATTGCTTGAGCAATCTTGATCGAGTTTTGCAGAGATGTGAAGAAACTAATCTTGTTTTGAATTGGGAAAAGTGCCACTTTATGGTTAATGAAGGTATTGTCTTGGGGCACAAAGTTTCTGAAAGAGGTATTGAAGTTGATAAAGCCAAGGTTGATGCTATTGAAAAGATGCCATGTCCCAAGGACATCAAAGGTATAAGAAGTTTCCTTGGTCACGCCGGATTTTACAGGAGGTTCATTAAGGACTTATCAAAAATTTCTCGGCCTCTGACTAATTTATTGCAAAAAGATATACCATTTGTCTTTGATGATGATTGTGTAGAAGCATTTGAAATAGTTAAGAAAGCATTAGTCTCTGCACCTGTTGTTCAGCCACCTGATTGGAATTTACCTTTTGGAATTATGTGTGATGCTAGTGATTATGCTGTAGGTGCTATTCTAGGGCAAAGAGTCGATAAGAAATTAAATGTTATTCATTATGCTAGTAAGACTCTGGACAATGCTCAAAGAAATTATGCTACTACTGAAAAAGAGCTTTTAGCAGTTGTATTTGCTTGTGATAAGTTCAGATCTTATATTGTTGATTCTAAAGTAACTATTCAAACTGATCATGCTGCTATTAAATATCTTATGGAAAAGAAAGATGCTAAACCTAGACTTATTAGATGGGTTCTCTTGCTACAAGAATTTGATTTGCATATTGTTGATAGAAAGGGAGCTGAGAACCCCATTGCAGACAACTTGTCTAGGTTAGAAAATATTCTTGATGACCCACTACCTATTAATGATAGTTTTCCTGATGAACAATTAAATGTTATAAGTACTTCTCATAGCACTCCATGGTATGCTGATTATGCTAATTATATTGTTGCTAAATTTATACCACCTAGCTTCACATACCAGCAAAAGAAAAGGTTTTTCTATGACTTGAGACATTACTTTTGGGATGACCCACATCTTTATAAAGAAGGAGTAGATGGTGTTATTAGACGTTGTGTACCTGAGCATCAACAGGAACAGATCCTACGCAAGTGTCATTCCGAGGCTTATGGAGGACACCACGCTGGAGATAGAACTGCACATAAGGTATTGCAATCTGGTTTTTATTGGCCTACTCTCTTCAAGGATGCCCGTAAGTTTGTCTTGTCCTGTGATGAATGTCAAAGAATTGGTAATATTAGTAGACGTCAAGAAATGCCTATGAATTATTCTCTTGTTATTGAACCGTTTGATGTTTGGGGCTTTGATTACATGGGACCTTTTCCTGCCTCTAATGGATACACGCAAATTTTAGTTGCCGTTGATTACGTTACTAAGTGGGTAGAAGCTATTCCAACTAGTAGTGCTGATCATGACACTTCTATTAAAATGCTTAAGGAAGTTATTTTCCCGAGGTTTGGAGTCCCTAGATATTTAATGACTGATGGTGGTTCACACTTTATTCATGGTCCTTTCCGTAAAATACTTGCTAAATATGATGTTAATCATAGAATTGCATCTCCTTATCACCCTCAGTCTAGTGGCCAAGTAGAGTTGAGCAATAGAGAGCTCAAATTAATTTTGCAAAAGACTGTTAATAGGTCTAGAAAGAATTGGTCCAAGAAACTTGATGATGCATTATGGGCTTATAGAACTGCATATAAAGATCCTATGGGTAGGTCTCCGTATAAAATGGTTTATGGAAAAGCATGTCACTTACCTCTCGAACTAGAACATAAGGCATATTGGGCTATTAAAGAGCTCAACTATGATTTTAAACTTGCCGGTGAGAAGAGGTTATTTGATATTAGCTCACTTGATGAATGGAGAACCCAAGCTTATGAAAATGCCAAGTTGTTTAAAGAAAAAGTTAAAAGATGGCATGACAAAAGGATACAAAAGCGTTATTTGATATCAACTCTGTCCATGAGACGATGGAATTGGGTGGTAATCCTTTCAACAAGGTCCGAGCCGTTCCATCCAACATCATGGTAAAGTACTTGGCCATTGCAGCATCACTAACCTCTAACAGCTCCATAGCCATCTCATAACTCTCAATCCAAGCCCCCGGCTATAAGTCAGCCGTGTAGTTAGGTACCTTACGAGGTCCCTTGAAATCCTTGGGCAACCGCTCATTGCATATGTCTGGGACTAGGCAAGGTACGCCTCCAGTTCTTGTAGCCACTCCTGCCTCAACCGAGGTTGCTGGATAAGCCGGAAAGGTTTGGTGAGCCACCTGCTCTGCTGCTATCTGAGCCACCCGTTCCGCCTCTTGACGAATCCTCTCCTGATCCGCCAAGTTAAGGGCTCCAGCCCGCACCGGCTCATGCCTATATGGCCGGTTGTGGCGTTGAGCATTACTTGACATCTCTGCAAATTCCATGTGCCTACTGTAACTCGGGCTCCGGCTTCGGTGAGGAGTTGAATGAATCTTGTCTCGACTGTAGGAGTATGCATCCTACTGAGCCAAAGCTGTCTGAAGTAGTTTTCTTATCCTATGGGTTTCAATTGCTGCTGGCGAGTCGCCTTCCATTGGGAGAGCTGCTAAACGAGTCGACACCGCAATGAGGTTCTCCATGGGGTTGGAGAAGTGACCCAGAGTGTTGATATATAACGAGGAGGAGTTGTATTCATGTGTGGCGGCTCCATGGTGCGTGGCTGAACTGGTGCACCGGGCGTCGCCCGGTTTGCCTCCGGTGGGTTGCTCCCTCCAGCTCCGGGTGTATGGAACAGATTCCTCGGATCCAGCGTTAGAGGCAGACGCGACTGAGTTTTCTGACGCCTCCTCCTCATGACCTCATTTGATGCATTAAGATCCATCGAGAGCCAGAAGGTTTCTGCTTGAAGCTGCTGAGCATGGGCATCCAAAGCTGCTCGTTCTGCTACCATCCGGGTTTCCTCCGCAGCTAGATTTTCCTTAGCTTGCACCATCTCCTCCCGCACACACGCCACTTCCGCGTCATGCTGGGCTTTATCCGACGACTCTACCGTAGTGGTTAACAGAGTCGTCAGATTATCCATGAGGTCCATGTGTCGGGGATATACCCCGCGGCGTAAACCAGCCGGAAGTATAACCCGGACGGACTTGGCATTTCATTGGTAAACCGCCAGAGGATTGGCGGTTTACGTGTCTGGCGGTTCACTGGTATGATGATTCACGAGCCTGAAGACTCATTGGTGACTCGGCACGTATTCCAGATGGATGACAAGGCCCAAGGCCCAACAGGCCGGTTTAGGTTAATGGTGGGCCGGTTTAAGAGGAAAGGCATGAGGAACGTTTATCTTACAAGGAGTTAAGACCTGGACTTGTATCCGGTTTGTATTAAAGATAGACTAGTTCTAATCCTAATAGGACTCTACATGTAACCCGCCCCTCCAGCATATATAAGGAGGGGCACGGCTCCCCAAAAGGGAGAAGATGGACAAGTTCCACAAGTTGGACAAGTTAGGTTTAGACAATAGCTCTCGAGATAGAGCACTCTTGTAACCATGATCATCATGATCAATATCAATGAAGCAGGATGTAGGCTTTTACCTCCACCGTGAGGGGCCGAACCTGGGTAAAACATCGCGTCTCTCGTCCCACTCAACCCCTCTCAAGCTACCACATAGATGCGTTGGCCTCACGACTAAAGTCCTGACACTAAGGACATCTGCCATGACAAATCCACAACAGTTGGCGCCCACCGTGGGGCCCGCGCACGGTGGTGTTGAGTTCTTGGAGGGATCTCTCGAGGGATTGAGAAGTTTGCAAGTTTCTGGATGAAGAGAAGCCCAGTTCAAAAGAATCTACATGCTCTTTGAAGTTCATCGGACGAGATAAAAAAAAGGTGTGCCTTCTATGAGGTGTTTACGAGTGGGGGTGGAGAATTCATCGATTGTAACTTCGGTGAGATCGTATCTGGCCGATTCACTCATTATGGCGTGCGCAAATTCGTCATCAGCAATGACCGTAACTCCGGGTCACATCAGCCAAGTCGACTTATTCGGCCCCTGCGTTTTTATCATGAAGTTTTGGCGGTTTAACAACATCACATCACCCGGTCATCCGTCAGCCTGCAGCGAATCAAGCAACCATTATCAGGGAACGTGAAAACACCTGGAAAAGGAAAAAGGGTGATTTTACTAGTTGAGGGCTAAAGGCAAGATAGATCGGATCAATCTCCGGTTTCCAAAAATAAATTACGGTTGCACGTGGCGTTTCTAGTGGTCCAAGACAAAAAGAAAGGAAAGAAGAAAAAGGATGTACACGGCCTGGAATCGGAAACAGGATTGATTTGGGAGTCAACAAACACGCTTCAAATCGCTTCCTCTGATGCTCCAGAGATGAGCCGGTCATCCTTCGCAGCTACGCCTGAGGCCTCCTTTACTGTGGCCGGATTAAACCGCCGCCGTCGCCTCGATTATGAGTCGCCTCCGCAGCCGTCAAGTCACCTCCGCCTTTCTACCCTCATCGGTGAGCTGTTGCCGTGATCACCTCTGCCGCAAACCGTCCTCCATCCGAATTGCTGCAGCGCGGCCTCGCCGCACTTCTCCTGCAAGTCTCTGACGCCCGCTGTTTGCTTTTGCTTTGAACCGCCGTGGGCGGTCGTGGGTTCCTCGACTCGCCTGCTACTTGCAAGTCACCGGCCGCCTCTGCCTCCAAAGCCAGACCAACTCGGCTACCTTTCCTCGCCGGTTTAGCCTCGCCTCCAAGTCGCGAGCTACCTCAATCTACCGTGGACGCCGTTCGACTCCGCTGTGAACCAGCTTCAGCTGCTGATGACCCGGCCTGCCCAACTGCTGTTGTGAGTCGTTAAGGGCTCCGCCTCCCCTGCGAGTCGCTGCTCCCGCTGTCGGGGCCGATTCAATCGTCAGCAGCCACCAAATTTTTTTTCCTCGTCTCTGTTGCGAGTCACCGCGGCCGCCTATCGCTGCGATCACCTCTGCCTCAAACCGCTTCTGCCACCGAGGCCTATTGTCAAACAACGGGAACTGAAGTGGCAGGTGTTCTACAATGTGTTATGGGAGTATCATTATACTGCACTGGATATGATTAAGAAGATACAGGGAAGGCTATACATGCTCGTTTCAGGAGCACGTTGATGGTTTGCGGTCAGCAAAAGAATGATGAGAATTATGGGATATGAGCAATGCAGACAAAGCAATGGAGGTATATCAAATATTTGAAGAACTCATCTAAGGGCATGTAGAGTACGTGTGACGACATATGTCAGTATTCTGGATGCTTGGAACAAGTCTGAAAGTCTCAAGCTAGCTGCGGTCGTTGGTACAGTTCTGAAGTTTGCATCCCTGCTGTGAGCCTGTGACTGAGTTGATAAAAAAAGAGCATTGGTCAAAAATGACCCGGAGGGTCCGTGCTGAGCCGCCCGATTCCGGGCTCCGCCACGGTCAGGTTTTAAGCCATCATCTCCGAGCCGTCGCCACTGGGACCTTGTGCTAAGCCACCTTTGGTTGGTCGCGAGTCTGATGTGAGCTGCCACGATCTCGAGAGAGTGGCTAAATCACTGTTGAATCTACTGGAGATTATTCACAAACACTGAATACGGATCATCCGTCGTGTGAACAAATCAGGTGATATCCATTTAAGGCCTATTTTATTAGCGCATATTATTTTTGTCAAGAAACAATTACTTTGGCATGTGATATTTTTTGACGCAGGACAATTGTTCATTACAAATGAGACGTTATATTACGGGCACGAAGCACGCACTAGCAATGCTATGCACCCGCGTTTCGTCCGTGTCAACCACCCGGTGAACGAACGTGCGCAAGTTGCTGTCCCAGTGGTCCGGTTTACATCAGCTTGCCGGGACCGCGCCCGCGGTTAACTCGCCCGTCCGTGACGTTTTACGACATTGGTGCTGATTTTCTCCGTCCGCACCGGTTTACAATGCCGCGGCCGACTCATCTGTCTATGCCGCCTCTGATGCTACGGACGTATTTTCCGTCCGTCCCTCACGGCCTGGTCTACATCACACGCCAGGCCGCACCTGTTTGCCTGAGCTGTTTATTGAGTATGAGCAAGTCACAGCTTGGGTAGCCCGGTTTTCTTCCAATAAATTGGAGGCAAATTATCATTCAGCCACCGTCTGCACTGGATGGATCAATGGACATGCGCACAAATCACTGCCACTACAGTTTGGTCAACTTCAAATAAGTCAGTTGGAAGGAACCATTGGCCGAGTTGCTGACACGGCTCGTATGGGATCATTTATAACCCGCCGCGGTCACCTCAACTTTCTGTGGATTCACATTGCATTATCAACATCAATGATATACACCTTCTGCTATGGTCAAACACGGAGAATCTCAAGCCAACTCCTCGAGTCACCTTGAGACTCGGGGGCTACAATGATATGATTCAGCTATATGCCGGTTTTTCAGTCAAGTCAAGAACCTCAGGACATTGGAGAGAAAGATAACTCAGTCCCGGAGGCTACTGTTATATTGATGAAAATTTAAAGGCCGTCAGAAATATTCCGGCTCACATTGATGCTTCCAATTTACAATCCGGTTTAAGAGGAAACTATCTCTTGGAAATCTCTGAAGCTCTCAAATCCGGTTTAAAAATTTCCGGTTCAAAAAGGAATTAACTTCTCGCAAGTTCGAGTTTAAAGGCCGTCAGAAAATTTCCGGCTGAAAATGAAGATTCCGGTTTAAAATCCGGTTCAAGGGAAAGATGTCTCCCACAAAGCTTTGAAGCTCTCAATATCCAGTTCAAGATCCCGGTTCAAGAAGAATTTATCTCTTGCAGAAAGTTAAAAATTGCCGAAGAGGACCTGCTGTCATGATGCGCGGTTCAAACATGGGTATCCCGCCTTACTGGCCTGACATATTATTGATCACATGGGGGCATCTGCTTCATAAAGCGGGGTCTCTGTTCTTTTACATCATGCGTGGTTACACAGAGTTGTTCTGTCTTAAAGCGGCCTCCGGCTTACCCCTTGAAAATTTTATAAACATCACTTGGGGGCTCGGTCGTGTCCGAACCGATGCAACACCTTTTGATAGGCGAAATCCACCAGATCACTTGGGGACATGGTCAAGACTGAACCAGTCACGCCTCTTGATCGGCCTAAGGCCATAGAATCACTTGGGGGCTTGGTTCAACCCAAACCATTGCCACGCCTCTTGATCGGCATAATGCCACAGTTTCATTTGGGGACCTCGCTGACTTGAACCATAGCTACACCATTAGGGAGCTTGGTCATGTCCGACCATGGTAACACCATCTGATCGGCTCAATAAGCCTCTTTTTGCAAATGGTTTTATCATTGCCTTTGCTTCAATATTTTCCTCGATAACTGTTTCTTTTATTTTTGTTGCGTTTTTAAATTGACAATTCTTAAACCGGTTCGACTGTCAAATTACAAATTGACGGAACACGGTCAAATCTTAATCCGGAGACTATCTGCCCGATTTGATTTTCTGTTACCATCCTATTATGGAGTAAACCGGTGTTTATCACAACCTGGCACGGTTTTATCATAAACCGGCACAATATGGAAGGAGTTATCAGTACTCAAGATTTGGGTTATCACCCTTACTACAAAAAGTTGGTAAAACCAACAATGTGATTCAATGTCACAGGTATGATATATTTCATATTTGATTATTCTTAAGTGCAGCCTTGGTTATAAACCCGGGTTATATGTTGGGCATTATGACCCGTCCGGCGGTAAACCGCCAGGACACTTTAAACTTGTTGTATGCAGAAACAGGTTTGTTAAACCGGCCTGGCTTTGGACTATAAGTCGCCAGTATATGTATATATTTGGATTGCGCCATTGGAATCATGCGCTTACAAATCATTGGGTTATATTATTCAAATAGCCAAGTTTGGCTGAAATTTCATAATGATATTGAATGAATAAGGTTTTCACCGGATTATATTATCTAGAATAGCCAACATGGCTGGATTTTTATGGTTATTAATAACCGGTATTATTGAGTTTTCAAAGTTGCTATAGCGCAATGTCTACTATTTTATCAAAGGATATGATTTATTCTGCGATGGAAGGAATAGTCCCGAGTCGCTGCAGGCTTACAACCCGGCACTTGGGGGCTACATTATTCAAATCGAGATTACATGCAAGTCTCATGTCGCTGCAAGCATGCATCATGACACTTGGAGGCTAGTGCCAAGTCATTTTTAGTCTTATTGAAGACCCGACTCATCATATTATAATGAGCCGGCCCTTGGGGGCTACCAATTACTCCTGTCAACAATTCAAGGTACACAAGTTTTCATCCATAATATTGAAGGATCCATTGCTCAGTTGGTAAATCATAAAGCTCTTAACCTTGTGGATGTGGGTTCAAGCCCTACGATGGAAGCTACATTATAAGATGTTATTTTCATTGAAGTATATATCAAGTCCCGGTTCAGAATTATCTTACTAAGCCGGCCCTTGGGGGCTACACATCACTGCTAAAATCTACATAATTATATTTACAAAGTTCCTGCTCATTATTGCATAATGACCCGGCCCTTGGGGGTTACACTGATTGAAGTTTTTATAAGCAATTACAAGTCCCAGGTTGCTGCAAGCATGACAACCCGGCACTTGGGGGCTACATATATGGAGTATTCAGTTTATATAATTGAGATGAACAAACCGGATTTCTTCAAAGGTTGAAACACTTATTGGAGCAAGTCTTAAGTTATCACTATTCTCCTCTTAAGACTTGGGGGCTACAGGTATTATGCATATAAAGGAGGAATATCTTCATTTTATCAGTTTTTAGCAAATCAGGAAGATCAATTACATGACCCGGTGTCGACAACGATTATGACCCGGTGCCATCAATATTTATAAACCGGCCATTTTGGTAATATTAAACCGGCAAGTTTTACATCTTCAAACCGGCTGAATATCAGATAAGTATTTTCAGACCCATATTTCTTAAACCGGTGCTTTGGGAGCTGAGTCAAAGGAGTTATTCTTCACAATATTTCTCGGTGACAAACCAATGTCGGCAAATTGATTATGAAGCTAGTCTGTTGACCCGGACTTCCTAGAAGGAGGAAATAATAAGGACTTAAGGATGATCAAGTACTGGTTTACAAGAATTCTTAATCCGGAGCATAACCTGTCAAATTTGTTCTTGTGTTTATTTTGCAGCATAAGTTTACCATGGATAAATCCAAGCTAAACTTGGGGGCTAATGTCGGGGATATACCCCACGGCGTAAACCGGCCGGAAGTATAACCCGGCCGGACTAGGCATTTCATTGGTAAACCGCCAGAGGATTGGCGGTTTACGTGTCTGGCGGTTCACTGGTATGACGATTCACAAGCCTGAAGACTCATTGGTGACCCGGCACGTATTCCAGATGGATGACAAGGCCCAAGGCCCAATAGGCCGGTTTAGGTTAATGGTGGGCCGGTTTAAGAGGAAAGGCATGAGGAACGTTTATCTTACAAGGAGTTAAGACCTGGACTTGTATCCGGTTTGTTTAAAGATAGACTAGTTCTAATCCTAATAGGACTCTACATGTAACCCGCCCCTCCAACATATATAAGGAGGGGCAGGGCTCCCCAAAAGGGAGAAGATGGACAAGTTCCACAAGTTGGACAAGTTAGGTTTAGACAATAGCTCTCGAGATAGAGCACTCTTGTAACCGTGATCATCATGATCAATATCAATGAAGCAGGATGTAGGCTTTTACCTCCACCGTGAGGGGCCGAACCTGGGTAAAACATCGCGTCTCTCGTCCCACTCAACCCCTCTCAAGCTACCACATAGATGCGTTGGCCTCGCGACTAAAGTCCTGACACTAAGGACATCTACCGTGACAAATCCACGACACCATGAGAACCTGAGCCGGGGGGCGCGCGGGGTCTCCTGACCCGGCAGCTGCCGACCCGGTGGCCGCCGCTGTCGCTGTGGTGGAGTTCTGCCCGGGCTGTGTCCCTGCCATAAAGACTCCGGCCCAATTCGGCGGCTCAAGGGGGTCTGGAATACTGTTGCCATTGGAACAGCCCCCGAGCATGCCGTCTTGTAGTTGGTACAATGAGTCCGTCTCACATGTTGATGATGTAGTATCGGAGCAGATGGCCGTCTCCCCGCCTTCCATCGATCCTTCGGAGTATTCACCTCCATGGATGCAGCCTATGAAGGCATGCTTCACGACAGATTGAACACGGGCGGACCCGGCGCGCTGAGCCGTTTCGATGAGGTCGGTGTGGACATCCGGCTCAGGGCCTGACTCGCCGATCCGGCCGATGAAGACGTGAATTCCGCCGAAGGGGACCCGGTACCCATACTCGATTGAGCCGGCCTCGGGGCCCCAGCCTTCGTCGTCGATGTAGATCTTGTCGCGACGACTCTTGGTCATCCGGCCCATAGTGTATCCCTTGAGCCCTTCGAAGTTTCCCTTCAGGAACTCAAATCCACCGTGCGCTGGCCCCACGGTGGGCGCCAACTGTCGTGGAGTTGACATGGCAGATGTCCTAGAGCAAGGACTTAGTCGTAGGGCCATCGCACTAGGAAGCTTAAAGGGGTTAATAGGGACAAAGGACACGAGAGAGATTTATACTAGTTCAGCCCCTTACGATGAAGTTAAAATCCTACGTCTAGTTGGTATTGGTATTGCTGGGGTTTCGACTTCCAAGAGGCTCAACTCGCCGGCTTGGTTATTGACTTGGTTGTTTCTTGCCCTAAACCGCCACCGGGTCGTCCCCTTATATACATGGGTTGACGCCAGGTGGCCTACGGAGTCCCGGCCGGCTCATAATCGTGTCCGGCTCGGTGACTTTCTTTACATGCCTTTCTGTACAAGTATTTGCCATCCATATGGCGGTTTACAATAACGGGCCTTAAGCCGGCCCGAGGCCCTTGGGCTTTCTATATGTTTAATAAACTATTATCTTGACTGTATATTGAGCTTTTTATGTAACCCGCCATTAGGGCTGACCCGGCCCCTCCTGGGCGGGTCATACTGGTAGTAGTATCCCCGACAGGTTTAGTTAACAGCCATCAATCAATCGCTCGGGTTCAGTAACGCATAGCCTGCAGTGCAATCGCTCGGGTTCAGTTAGAGTCCAACACCTCGCTCGGGTTCAGTTAGAGCCAACGCCTCGCACACACGCACGTACGTGTACGAGAGAAACGTGCATCGCTCGGCCCCCGACCTCCCACCGTAACCAGGAACTCCCTGAAATTTTCCTCCCCCTCGCTTCTACCACGGTTTTTTCCGTCATGGACGGCCCAAAGAATGTCATGCAGCTGCGTCTCCGGCCCGCCTAGGATGAAAAGCCCATTTTCTGTCATGATTTTTTGTCATAGAAGTAGGAGCCCACCACATCTATGATGATACCGGGTTTTGTCACAATTATCATCATAGAAGTGTCATATGTATGACAGGAAAAAAATTCGTTCGGCCCAAAATGTCACGGATGTGTCTTTTTTTTGTAGTGCTATCTTTCTATGTGTCCGATTAAAACTCCATACCCATAAGTATTGCGTGAGTGTTAGCAATTGTGAAAGACTATATGATGGTTGAGTATGTGGACTTGCTGAAAAGCTCTTATATTGACTCTTTCCTATGTTATGATAAATTGCAATTGCCTCAATGACTGAGATTAGAGTTTGTTGGTTCTCAATGAAGTTTATGATTCATACTTGAAATTGTGATTGAATTATTACTCTAGCATAAGAGATCATATGACAATAATTATATAAGTTGTTGTTCTAAGAATGATCATGATGCCCTCATGTCTGTATTTTATTTTTATGAACACCTCTATCTCTAAACATGTGGACATATTTTTCGATTTTGGTTTTCGCTTCAGGACAAGCAAGGTCTAAGCTTTGGGGAGTTGATATGTCCATTTTGCATCATGCTTTTATATCGATATTTATTGCATTATGGGTTGTTATTACACATTATGTCACAATACTTATGCCTATTCTCTCTTATTTTACAAGGTTTACATAAAGAGGGAGAATGCCGGTAGCTGGGATTCTGGGCTGGAAAAGGAGCAAATATTAGAGACCTATTATGCAAAGCTCCAAAAGTACTGAAACTTCACGGAAGTTATTTTCAGAATATATAAAAAATACTGAGCGCAAGAAGTACCAGAGGGGGGCCACTCACCAGCCACGAGTCAACCCGGCAATTCGACCCATGGGTGGTCGCGCCCATGGGCACCCGACCCGAATGGGTAGGGTATGGGTCGGCATATTCACCCATGGGTAAGCCCAATGGGTAACCCGATTAGTCACGGGTAGGGTATGGGTATGAGGTCCTGCCAATGGGTCGCCCAACTAGCTGACATGTGGGCCATTTATATCTAAATAGTAGTAGGCTAGCCTTCCGAAGTCCAGCCCGCCGTCCCCGGCCCAGTCCAGTAAGTCAGCACCTAGGTTTTATGAGGCAGAGAAGCCAACCCCGTCCTCCTCACGCAGCCACAAGCCCAAAACACACAAACCTAGCCGCCCCACTCCTACGGTCTTGCTCTCATCCTCTCCTAGTCCCATCAGCAAGCCGTTGTCGCCGCCCACTGTCCCACGCCGTCGCAGGCTGCCGGATCCCCGCGGCCGCCTCCATCCTTGCTAGATCTACGGCCAAGCAACACCTCTGCCTCCATCCTTGCTGGATCCGCAGCCAAGCACCATCGCCACTCAACGTCGTTGTCTTAGTCCTCATTCTCCCTCGAGCAGTAGGCTCACCGCGCCGGAGCAGCAACGCCGCCACCTCTACATCGATCCCGTCCAACCGGAGCAGCACCACCGCCATCCTCGTTCTTCCTCCAAGGCTTCACCGCACCGGACCAGCACCGAGGCCATCACCGCGCCCTCCTTCTGTCTCACCAAAGTTTGCAACAGTAGAACAATTCCCAACCTTTTCTATTTAGTTTACATCAGTAGAATAGATGATAGATGAGTTCAACTAAGTAATTTTGTGTGGTCTTGTATAGATGAGTTCACCAATGGATAGTTTCTCGGCGCCGGGAGTGGAAAGCTCAGCTGTGCATGGAACTAAACATGACAAGTCATCCACTCCACAAGCAACAGAGGGTACAGATGGCATCGAGGCTGGGACGACCCAAGGTACTGGTACAGAACCTGGACAAACTAAAAAGAGGAAACTTACATCTGAAGTATGGAATGAGTTTCATAAAGAATTTATTGGTGGGAGATGGCAAGCTCAATGCATGTATTGTAAAAATGGCTTAGTGCAGCAAGCACAGGTGGCACCACACATTTGAACAACCACTTGAAAACTTGTTGTGCCAAGAGCGCACCTGTAGGCCTAAAGCAACAGAAGTTAAGGTTGGCGGCTGCTATTGGTGGGAAAGTTGAACTCGATAACAATGGGGTTTTTGACCAAGATATAGCTAGGAAAAATCTTGCCTTAATGATCTGTGTTCATGAATATCCTTTATCGATGGTAGATCATTCTATTTTCCGAACGTTTTGTGCTTCAATGCAACCTTTGTTCAAGGTAGTCTCAAGAAATACCATTAGAAAAGATATCTTGCTTATGCATTCAGCCCAAAAGGAAAAGATGGTGAAATATTTTGCAAATTTCAAACAACGAGTAGCTGTCACCTCAGACTTCTGGACTGCAGGCCATCAAAAGAAAGGCTACATGGCTGTTACAGCCCATTTTATTGATGAATCTTTTAATCTAAAGAGCGTCATTTTGAGGTATGTTTTGTTAAAGCGAAGCTTTTTGTATCATTATGAATCTGAACTATTTTGTTAATGGTTGTGAAGCTGAACCTGGATGTTTATTGTATATTAGGTTTGCATATGTACCAACCCCACATAATGGTGAAGTTATTTGTCAAGCTTTGCATGAATGTCTTCTTGATTGGCATCTAGAGAGGAAGTTATCCACGGTTACCCTTGACAATTGCACAACTAATGACAAGGCTATTGATATCTTGATAGATAAGTTGGATACTAAATCCCTTATGTTGGAGGGTAAGTATCTGCTTATGCGTTGTTGTGCACATATCCTTAATCTGATTGTGAAAGATGGAATGAGTGTCATGGAGAAAGGTATTGCTAGAGTCCGCGATAGTGTTGCATTTTGGCAGGCCACACCTAAAAGGCACGAGAAATTTGAAAAGATGGCACACACTCTAAACATTGACTATTCTAGAAGGTTGTTTTTTGGATTGCAAGACTAGGTGGAATTCAACATATAAAATGATATCCATTGCATTACTATACACTGATGTGTTCGAGAAACTAATAACACGTGAGCTCCTATTCAATTGTTGCCCAACCGTTGAAGATTGGAAATTTGCAAAAGAACTTTGTGATAGGCTACAAGTTTTCTTTGAGATCACTAAGCTATTCTCAGGGACTAAATATGTTATCGCAAATCTATTCTTCCCCAAAATATCTTCTATTCGTCTAGCAATATGAAAATGGTCTACTAGTGAGCATGTTCCTTTGCAAAAGATGTCTGAGGAAATGAAGACGAAGTTTGAGAAGTATTGGAAAGAAGTCCATGGTCTTATGTCTGTGGCAATAGTCCTTGATCCAAGATATAAGTTTCATATGTTGCAAGCATTGTTTGGCTCTCTCTATGGGTTTGAACATGCAACTATAGAAGTGGAGAAAATTAGAAACTTAATGGGTGATTTGTTGCTAGAATATCAAGCATCTGATGGTGGTGTGGGTACCTCAGAGTCACGAGTAGGTAGGAGTGTTTCTACCCAAGGTGGTGCTGCAGTAGATGAAATGGGGAATATATTTAAACAATATATGTCCTCGAAGCCTGTTACGAGTGCTTCTCGTGTGCGGACAGAACTGGACTTATATTTGGAAGAGGAAATTACCCATAGGCCAGAGGGTCTCGACATCATCAATTGGTGGCAGTTTGGAGGTATCAAGTATCCTACATTGCGAAGAATGGCTCATGATATACTAGCCATTCCTGTAACAACCATGGCATCGGAATCTGCCTTCAGTACTAGTGGGAGAATACTAAGTGCACATAGATGTTCACTTGCACCAAACATGACCGAAGCTCTTATGTGTATGCAAGCTTGGTCCCGTGCAGACATGTTAGGTGATAATCTAGTTGAATCATGACTCGTCTTTCCATACACTATTATTTCCTTGCTATATGTTAATATCTAAATATATGCATCAGGGGATTGCAATTCTACTCTCTTTGCGGACTTTGAAACTGTTCTTAAGGATGACACAGAAATGATGGTAACAGATTCTACTTTTAGCAACTTAGCATGCCTTTTAATCTTAGATTTTAATGCAAATCTTGTTCTTTACTTTGAATGCTTCTATTTTCTTATGCTTCAGGAGGCTGGTGATCAATCCATCCTAACTGAAGCCTGAAACATGATTGTATGATGTTGCTGTTGCTGCTTGCTTGCAATGAGAAGGCCGACGACCTGGCGTGCTACACTACTACCTGCTGTTATTTACATTTATCCATGGGCTGCTACACTACCACTTGCTACTGCTAGCTTGTTGGCACACAACTACTCAACCTGAACCTTGTATTTGTCCTGCTGCTGAACCTTGTATTTTTGCTGCTATTTGTGCACATGTACCTTGTATTTCTGCTCCTAAACCTTGTATTTGTGCTTCTGAAGACCTGCACCATGTATTTGTGATGCTATTTGTGCTCCTGAACCTTGTATTTGGCTTCCTGATACTGTGTTTTCTAGTTGTTCTTCTATATACTCACATTGATGGTTAGTTACTGAAGCTATTTGTGCATTTTTGCCACTGTGTGAACCAATATTTGTTATATGAATTTTGCCACTACTCTGTTATACACTATACAATAGCACTATATAGCAGCCCGATGGGTAACCCATCGGGTCGGGTTACCCATCGGGTTCGGGCGTGGGTCTGATCCTTCGCCCATGGGCAGGGTCGTGGGCGACTGGGTAGACCCATTTAGTAATCGGGCATGGGTTTGGTAGACCTTGACCCGAGCAAACCCGACCCGACTGCCAGGTTGAGCCACGAGGGTGGGGGCGCGCCCTACCCCCCTGGGCGCGCCCCCTGCCTCGTGGGCCCCTGGTGGCCCTCCGATGCCCATCTTCTGCTATATGGAGTCTTTCATGGAGAAAAAAATCATAAGTAAGCTTTCGGGACGAGACTCCGCCGCCACGAGGCGGAACCAATCTAGGGCTCCGGCGGAGCTGTTCTGCCGGGGACACTTCCCTCCGGGAGGGGGGAATCATCGCCATCGTCGTCACCAATGCTCCGCTCATCGGGAGGGGGCCAATCTCCATCAACATCTTCACCAGCACCATCTCCTCTCAAACCCTAGGTCATCTCTTGTATCCAAATCTTGTCTCTAAGTCTGGGATTGGTACCTGTAGGTTGCTAGTAGTGTTGATTACTCCTTGTAGTTGATGCTAGTTGGTTTACTTGGTGGAATATCATATGTTCAGATCCTATATGCACATTAATACCTGTGGGAATCTTGGATTAGGGGGTCTCTGGACAGCCGGACTATCTCCATTGGCCGGACTGTTAGACTATGAAGATACAGGATTGAAAACTTCGTCTCGTGTCCGGATGGGACTCTACTTGGCGTGGAAGGCAAGCTAGGCAATACTAATATGTGTATCTCCTCTTTTGTAACCGACCTTGTGTAACCCTAACCTCTCCGGTGTCTATATAAACCGGAGGGTTTTAGTCCGTAGGAAAACATACAATCATACCATAGGCTAGCTTCTAGGGTTTAGCCTCTCCGATCTCATGGTAGATCTACTCTTGTACTACCCATATCATAAATATTAATCAAGCAGGACGTAGGGTTTTACCTCCATCAAGAGGGCCCGAACCTGGGTAAAACATTGTGTCCCCTGCCTCTTGTTACCATCTGCCTTAGACGCACAGTTTGAGACCCCCTACCCGAGATCCGCCGGTTTTGACACTGACATTGGTGCTTTCATTGAGAGTTCCTCTGTGTTGTCGCCGTTAGGCTTGATGGTTCCTACTATCATTGATAGCGATGCAGTCCAGGGTGAGACTTTTCTCCCCAGACAGATCTCGTGTTTAGCGACTTTGCACTGCGGGCCAATTTGCTTGGCCATCTGGAGCAGATTGAAAGTTACGCCCCTGGCCACCAGGTCAGGTTTGGAAGTTTAAACTACACGGCCGATATCCGTGGAGACTTGATCTTCGATGGATTCGAGCCTCTGCCTTGTGCGTCATGCGGTCACGATGAGTACGATTTAGCTCTACCATCGGACAGTGTTCAGGAGATCGCACAGGCAGCCGCTCTGACCCTCAATTCGGAGCCAGTTGCGCCGTCCATGGACAGGTGGATGTACCCCGCCATGGAGGCCTTACCCTCAGCGGCGATCAAGCCAAACATCGACCTTACCTTACACGAGAGCCGTGTTGTTAAACTGCCGGATCCTTCTCCGGCCACGGACTCTGAGCCGCCTGCGCCCGTTCCTATCGAATCTGATTGGGCGCCGATCATGGATTTTACCTCCGCGGATATTTTTCAGCACTCGCCCTTTGGCGACATACTGAACTCATTAAGGTCTCTCTCCTTGTCAGGAGGATCCTGGCCAAACTATGTCCGGCAGGACTGGGATACGGACGACGAAGAAATTCGCGGCCCACCCACCACCCACTTAATAGCCACTGTCGATGACTTAACCGACATGCTCGAATCCGACTCCGAATACATCGACGGCATGGACGACGATGCAGGAGACGAACAGGAACCACTGCCCCCAGGGCACTGGACACCCACTTCACCACATGACATATACATGGTGGACACACCAAAGGAAAACAACGACGAGGAACGGAAGGACGCAACGAAGGGTTGTTCCCTCGAGAAGCAGTCAAAACGGCGGCGTAAGAGCCGCCCCAAATCCCGCCTCGGTAGAAACAACGATCATACAGACCCAGCGTTAGAGCAGGTGGAACCATTGCCGGACCACGGCAACACGGAGAATCAAGCCGAACAACCCGACTCTGTCAAAGATCATAGTCCAGATGACGTCACACCGGACGGACACCCGGAGCAACAGAATGCCCATCAAAGGCTCGTTGCCACCGCGAGGAGTCTAAAAAAGCAGAAGCAAAGGCTCAAAGTTGCGCAAGACACACTCCAAATCAGATGGAGCAAAGTACTCAACACAGCAGCAAAGTATGGTGGTAATCGCCCCACCAAGAGCTACCCGAAGCGGAAGTTGCTACCTGAATTCAATGAGGAGGCCTTAGATCCCCCACAACCAAAAATCAAAACAGCCATCTGGCTGGATAGGCGACCTCACGGCCAACATAGAGCGGCAAACAACACCGCACATAAGCCAATACACGATCCACGCGAGGACTCGCATCAAAAGGACGGCACAACCAGATCCATCTATGGACCACGTAAGCGCGCTCCAGCATACAACACAACACAACAAACATTCGAAGAACGCGGTGCACCCAGATACAGGGGTGCCGCACACCCCCTATGTTTCACCGATGAGGTGCTGGATCATGAATTTCCAGAGGGATTCAAACCCGTAAATATAGAGGCATACTACGGAACAACAGACCCTGGGGTCTGGATTGAGGACTATATCCTCCATATCCATATGGCTCGAGGAGATGATCTCCACGCAATCAAGTACTTACCCCTCAAGCTCAAAGGGCCAGCTCGGCACTGGCTTAAAAGCCTCCCCGAAAACTCCATTGGAAGCTGGGAAGAGCTCGAAGACGCTTTTTGGGCAAATTTTCAAGGGACTTATGTCCGACCTCCGGACGCGGACGATTTGAGTCATATAACTCAACAGCCCGAAGAGTCAGCCCGAAAACTTTGGAACAGGTTTCTTACTAAAAAGAACCAAATAGTCGACTGTCCGGACGCCGAAGCCTTGGCAGCTTTTAAGCATAGCGTCCGTGATGAATGGCTTGCCAGACACCTCAGCCAAGAAAAGCCGAGAACAATGGCAGCCTTAACAAGCCTCATGACCCGCTTTTGCGCGGGTGAGGATAGCTGGCTAGCCAGATGCAGCATCAGCGACCCAAGTACATCCGAAGCTAGAGATGGAAACAGGAAATCACGGTGCAATAACAAACGCCGAAATAAAGAAGATAGCACGAAGAGCACGGCAGTAAACGCCGGATTCAAAAGCTCTCGGCCAAGTCAGCAAAAGCCGCCCTCTAAAGGCACCAAAGACGAACTGTCCAGCCTAAATAAAATTCTGGACCAAGTATGTCAGATCCATAGCACCCCTGGTAAACCCGCTAATCATACCCACAGAGAATGTTGGGTCTTCAAGCAGTCCGGCAAGCTCAACGTCGTACACAAGTGGGAAGATACACCAAGCGAAGACGAGGATGAGCCTCCCAAGCAAGACGCTAGGGAACAAAAGAAGTTTCCACCAGAAGTCAAAACAGTCAACGTGTTACACGTGATCAAGGGGAGAAACAAAGCGGCACTCCCAGAAAAATATGCCCAAGGGCCTATCACCGCGGAGTCCTACCACTGGTCATCTCAACCGATCACTTTCGACCATCGTGATTACTCAGCAAGTATCCGGCGTGCAGGATGGGCTGCCCTGGTATTAGACCCAATAATTGACGGATACCACTTTACACGAGTCCTGATGGACGGTGGCAGCAGTTTAAACCTGATATACCAGGATACAATCCGCAAAATGGGGATAGACCCAACGAAAATTTGCCACAGCAACACTACTCTCAAAGGAGTAACGCCAGGCCCAGGGGCTCATTGCACGGGCTCCCTGCTACTAGAGGTTATATTCGGCTTCCCCGATAACTTCCGTAGCGAAAATTTAACATTCCACATTGCTCTTTTCCAAAGTGGCTATCAAGCACTACTTGGACGCGAAGCTTTCGCTCGCTTTAATGCAATACCTCATTACGCTTCCCTTATGCTTAAGATGCCTGGTCCACGTGGCATCATTAAATGGAAATATTAAGCGATCCCTGCGCACCGAAGAGAGTGCGACTGCCTTGGCAGCCGCACACTAAAAATGGCCTCACCAGCTAAAACATTTGATAGGTCGTCAAGACCACGGACACGGTTAGACGAGTCCGGCGTAGCTATATGTAACTCACACAGGTTTGATAAGCCACACCCCTATTACAAATACAAGGGGCTCAATGCACGCAGACAAGTGGCAATTTTTACTCATCTTGAATTATACATGGTTTCTTTAAACCTACCTTTTTGCATGACAACTTTTCACCTAAGTTTCTCTCTTTTACAGATGACCATCGTGCTACACCCATACAGGATACGGCACAACGGAGACACAGGTGCAAACGTGCAGCAGGGACCCGCTCCAAGGATTCTTTTTAGATTAAGACCCTGCATAAACCTTTTTTACTGTCTCTTGTTGATACACATCCCTCGGATTCTCAAATACAATTGAGAAGGATGTTGACGTCTTGGCATGTGGCCACGTCAGAATAAACACCCGTACCTGGACACAAGGGGCTTCTTACAAAGGGCACAATTTAGGCCCGGTTTATACCATAAAGACCGAATACCTTAGGGAGTGTTCGGCGTCGCGAGTTTGGCCTTATATGCATCAGCTCCAAATCATGTCTTTGGTCAAATGTTGGGTTTGCCCGGCTCCTGTGTTTTGGTGCCTTACGTTCCGTTCTATCGGCTAAGGCAGCACTAGGAGAACTACTGCGATTGTGCCCTGGTTCGCCCGGACGAGCACCTCAGTAGAGAAAACCGAAAACTGACTGTCATGATATAGCCTGAGACTGGTCAACCACTCGATGACTTATTGGAATGTTAGAATTCCTCCGCTTTAACGAAGGGCCGTTTCCCGGCCAGGCATATACGCACCCCGAGTTTGGGAGAGTGCGGAGCCACCAGGGGCTATATAGTAGCCCCACTGTCAAACTCCTATGGCTAAGTGAAAGTGTTAAAGCATCATAGTCCGGTTGCCTCGTTCGCTGCGCTATCACCTCCTTAATAGGACCAAGACGTTGGGTTAAGTGTGAACACGCGTTTTCTGCGAACACCTCCGCATTATATGCGTGGGGGTTGAAGCCGACGACCGCAATCTTTCAGGTTATATACATATATACATAAACAACCGCACAGGAGGCATCATATTACTTTCCGGCAAAAGTATAAATACAGCCTTACTACATTTCATAAAAACATTGTGCTTACAATGGGAATACATGTCACTCAAACATAATATTCTTCGAGCACTGGGACTCTATCAAACGAGCACCCTCAAGAACCTCTTCAAAATAGTGCTCGGCAGCTACTCGGCCTATGGCCGAACCTTGCGCCGCAACAGTGGTAGCATCCATCTCTGCCCAGTATGCCTTGACACTGGCAAAGGCCATCTGCGAGCCGTCTATGAACGCCAAACTCTTCATCGCATTGATGCGCGACACCGCACCAAGGAACTGTTGCACTAAGCTGAAATAGTTGTTCGGCTTCGGCTTCTCCGGCCACAAATGATCTACGACGGACCTCATGGAAAGTCCGGACAACCTATTAAGTTCGGCCCATTCGGCTAGTTGATCAGTCAAGGGAAGGGACGCTCTGGAATGTTGAATTGCGACCAGAGTAGCCTGTCCACTTCACGATCTATCTGATCTCGGAAGTATTCGACCGCATCGACAGCTCTTGCCGCCAAGTCCATATATGCGTCTGCCGAACTCCACAGCCGATCCAGAGGGGCATACCGCGGATCTTCGAACTTCCTCTGCAGCAGAAAGGGCTTCCCAGCCGCAATATCCCCGGCTTCACGCAGCTCCTCCTTCTTCGCCCTCATAGCAGAGCGAGTGTCTTTGGTCACCATCGTGGCCTTTTCAAGGTCCGCCGCCTTCACTCGGTTCTCCTTTTCAAGGAACTGGCAACGATCGGCAGTGTCTTTTAATTCTACGGCCATCTTGGCCATCTTCTCTTTGCTCTCGCAATGCACGGCCTTATCGGCTTTCAACTCTTCGGCCGCCTTCAAAGCAGCCGCATTACTAATCCTTGCTTCTTCTTTGGCTTGGGCAAGCTCCGCCCGCAAGGTTTCCACGGTGGCAGCTCCATCTGCAGTCACAACATATTAAAGATACTGGCATCATGCCGCTCTTACTATGTGGCATTCACCAGAAAATACCACTTACCCTGTGCCTCGTCAAGCCTCTTGTTAACAAGCTCGATGTCGGCATCTGCCGCATCCAGTTGCCGCTTTAGTTCGGCAAACTCATGAGTCCGGCTAGCCACCGGAGCTCCCACTACCTGCACATTAAAACGGTATGGTTATTGCCTGGGACTACGATCCTATGCTTGCGCCATTCTCGGCGACAACCAGAGTCTCAGGGGCTACTATCTACACAGGGCACACCTAAAAATATGCAGTACCATCACAAATGTACATCATTTTACGTACCTCAAAGCCCGCCAGTAGACTCATAAAGGCATCATGCAACCCGCTTTCGGTGGATGAGATCCTTTCCATCACCGTACCCATCAATGCACGATGTTCTTCTGAGATGGCCGCTCTCTCCAACAGCTCTCTCAGTATGTCCGACCGCATACCAGTCGGTGCCGGACTCTTCTGTTTGCTCTCTTCGAGAGCCGGATGCTGGGGACTTCGGGTGACTATAGGATTATCTTCTGGCCTCACCGGATCCGGAGAGGCCCTCTGTGAAGACACTTCAATGTCGCCTGCTTCTTGAGCGGAGGAGTCTGGGGGAGGCGTTTCGCTCCCCATCATCTCCGGAAGAAGATCCCCCGAAGACGAGCTCTGCTGAGAAGGGCAAAGATCCGAACTGCAAGATAAATACTTCGGTTATTTTCCTCAGAGGTAAGGTAATATATCTTCACTATTAAAGTACTTTTTAATTACTTACAGCTTGTTAGAGGGCTGATCCCCGCGCGGACTTTGTGCGGCAAGAGCACCCTCCAAGGCAGGACCCTCTGGTTGAGATTTCTTCTCCTGCTTGGAAACCTTGGTTTCCGGCTCTTCAGAGGTAGTCCTCTTCCTCCCCCGGGGTGAGAGAATGTCTGATTCCTCCCCTCGGTTATCCTCCCTCACGGAGGCGCTCGTTCCCTTGGTCGGAATAGGTAGCGATGGAGGCCCACTTTCGCCCT
This sequence comes from Triticum dicoccoides, assembly GCF_002162155.2. Taxonomy (NCBI): domain Eukaryota; kingdom Viridiplantae; phylum Streptophyta; class Magnoliopsida; order Poales; family Poaceae; genus Triticum; species Triticum dicoccoides. Next base: position 578,106,049 of record NC_041388.1, on the reverse strand, counting down.
CATTATTCCCCCTTTGTCTTCCTTTGAGGGCTCCGGGCAAGGTGCTAGCTCGAGCATCTTTTCCAGTACCGGATTTTCCAAACCCTCAGGAAGGGGGGCGAACACCGAATCATCTTCGCCTTTGTTATCCAGTCCTGGTCAAAGAGCTATTTCTCATAATAATGTCATGATAAATGAAAGACGGTGTGTTCGGCTAGAGGATAACTTACATGGTCGGCGATGCGGTTGCTGCTCAGGCCCACGTCCTCGGTAGTATCCGGACACTCTATCTGGGTCCGAAGAATGATCTATACATCTCCTCGTGCGTCAGGCCGAGGAAATCCTGAATAGCGCGCGGTCCTTCTGGGTTGAACTCCCACATGCAAAGAGGCCGACGTTTGCATGGCTGGATTCGTCAAACCAGCATGGCTTGCATTACCATAATCAAACTGAAATCTCCTTTGAAGAGATTTTGAATGCGGCTTTGTAGTACAGGCACGTCCTTGGCGGGACCCTAGCTCAGCCCTCTGCTAATCCATGACATCAGTTGTGGTGGAGGGGCTGAGCGGAAAGCAGGGGCAGCCACCCACTTGGCACTTTTGGGGGCTGTGATGTAAAACCACTCCCGTTGCCATAATCCTGACACCTCTGGAATAGAACCCTTTAGCCATGGAGCTCCGGCAATCCTGCTTATTAATGCGCCTCTGCACGCTACATGCTGCCCCTTGACCATCTTTGGCTTCACGTCAAAGGTCTTGAGCCATAGGCCAAAGTGAGGGGTAATGCGGAGGAAGGCCTCACATACAACAATAAATGATGAGATGTGGAGAAAGGAGTCCGGGGCCAGATCGTGGAAATCTAGCCCGTACTAAAACATCAGCCCCCTAACGAAGGGATCCAGAGTGAGCCTAGACCTCGGAGGAAGTGGGAGATGAACACGACGTCTTCGTTGGGTTCAGGAGTAGGGACGACCTGCCCTCGAGCAGGCAGCCGATGTGAAACCTCGGCGGTCAGGTATCTGGCCTCCCTCAACTTCTTGATGTCTTCTTCCATAACAGAGGAGGGCATCCACTGGCCTTGAAGGCTAGATCCGGACATGATTGAAGATCCGGAGCACCTGACCTGGGCTTTGGGTGTTAGAACTCGAGGCGGGGGAAGGATTCGATTCAGCACGGGAGGGAAAAAAGTAAAAGCCTTGTCCCTTTATAAAGAAGGTGAATATCAAGCGTCCTCTCCATAGCCATTTGGGACTTGCCTATAATCTAGGAGTCCTAGATACGGTTGGGTTACCCACGACCGTATTGATGAGAATCTCGTAATTAGGGGAGCACGATCTCTGCTTTGACAAGACGTGTCAAGAAACCGCCTCGCGTTATGTGTGAGGCTGGTTGAAGAAAAACGGTTTGAATAATTACTGGGCCGTGGCATAATGTCGTGTTGCCGAGATGTGTCAGCAGATTAGATTTGTGGAAATATTATTCTCTCTACGGTGGTATGTGGAACTGTTGGGTTTCGTAGTAATTTCAAAAAATTCCTACGCACACGCAAGATCATGGTGATGCATAGCAACGAGAGGGGGGAGTGTGATCTACGTACCCTTGTAGATCGACAACGGAAGCGTTAGCACAACGTGGTTGATGTAGTCGTACGTCTTCACGGCCCGACCGATCAAGCACCGAAACTACGGCACCTCCGAGTTTTAGCACACGTTCAGCTCGATGACGATCCCCGGACTCCGATCCAGCAAAGTGTCGGGGAAGAGTTCCGTCAGCACGACGGCGTGGTGACGATCTTGATGTTCTACTATCGCAGGGCTTCGCCTAAGCACCACTACAATATTATCAAGGACTATGGTGGAAGGGGGCACCGCACACGGCTAAGAATATGGTCACGTGATCAACTTGTGTCTAGGGGTGCCCCTCTGCCCCCGTATATAAAGGAGCAAGGGGAGGAGGCCGGCCGGCCCCTATAGGCGCGCCAGGAGGAGTCCTCCTCCCAGTAGGAGTAGGACTCCTACTAGGAGGGGGAAAGAAGTGGGGAGGGAGAGGGAAAGGGGGGCGCCGCCCCCCTCTCCTAGTCCAATTCGGACCAGGGGGAAGGAGGTGCGCGGCCCACCTCTGGCAGCCCCTCTCTCTCTCCACTAAGGCCCATATGGCCCATTACTTCTCCCGGGGGGGTTCCGATAACCATCCAGCTCTCCGATTTTCTCCGAAATCACCCGGAACACTTCCGGTGTCCGAATATAGCCGTCCAATATATCAATCTTTATGTCTCGACCATTTCGAGACTCCTCGTCATGTCTGTTATCACATCCGGGACTCCGAACTAACTTCGGTACATCAAAACTCATAAACTCATAATATAACTGTCATCGAAACCTTAAGCGTGCGGACCCTACGGGTTCGAGAACAATGTAGACATGTCCGAGACTCGTCTCCGGTCAATAACCAATAGCGGAACCTAGATGCTCATATTGGCTCCTACATATTCTACGAAGATCTTTATCGGTCAGACCGCATAACAACATACGTTGTTCCCTTTGTCATCGGTATGTTACTTGCCCGAGATTCGATCGTCGGTATCTCAATACCTAGTTCAATCTCGTTACTGGCAAGTCTCTTTACTCGTTCCGTAATACATCATCTCCCAACTAACTCATTAGTTGCAATGCTTGCAAGGCTTATGTGATGTGCATTACCGAGAGGGCCCAGAGATACCTCTCCGACAATAGGAGTGACAAATCCTAATCTCGAAATACGCCAACCCAACATGTACCTTTGGAGACACCTATAGAGCACCTTTATAATCACCCATTTACGTTGTGGCGTTTGGTAGCACACAAAGTGTTCCTCCGGCAAACGGGAGTTGCATAATCTCATAGTCATAGGAACATGTATAAGTCATGAAGAAAGCAATAGCAACATACTAAACGATCGGGTGCTAAGCTAATGGAATGGGTCATGTCAATCAGATCATTCACCTAATGATGTGATCCCGTTAATCAAATAACAACTCCTTGTTCATGGTTAGGAAACATAACCATCTTTGATTAACGAGCTAGTCAAGTAGAGGCATACTAGTGACACTCTGTTTGTCTATGTATTCACACATGTATTATGTTTCCGGTTAATACAATTCTAGCATGAATAATAAACATTTATCATGATATAAGGAAATAAATAATAACTTTATTATTGCCTCTAGGGCATATTTCCTTTAGTCTCCCACTTGCACTAGAGTCAATAATCTAGATTACACAGTAATGATTCTAACACCCATGGAGCCTTGGTGCTGATCATGTTTTGCTCGTGGAAGAGGCTTAGTCAATGGGTCTGCAACATTCAGATCCGTATGTATCTTGCCAATCTCTATGTCTCCCACCTGAACTAGATCCCGGATGGAATTGAAGCGTCTCTTGATGTGCTTGGTTCTCTTGTGAAATCTGGATTCCTTTGCCAAGGCAATTGCACCAGTATTGTCACAAAAGATTTTCATTGGACCCGATGCACTAGGTATGACACCTAGATCGGATATGAACTCCTTCATCCAGACTCCTTCATTTTCTGCTTCCGAAGCAGCTATGTACTCCGCTTCACATGTAGATCCCGCTACAATGCTTTGTTTAGAACTGCACCAACTGACAGCTCCACCGTTTAATGTAAACACATATCCGGTTTGTGATTTAGAATCGTCTGGATCAGTGTCAAAGCTTGCATCAACATAACCTTTTACGATGATCTCTTTGTCACCTCCATATATGAGAAACATTTCCTTAGTCCTTTTCAGGTATTTTAGGATGTTCTTGACCGCTGTCCAGTGATCCACTCCTGGATCACTTTGGTACCTTCCTGCTAGACTTATAGCAAGGCACACATCAGGTCTGGTACACAGCATTGCATACATGATAGAGCCTATGGCTGAAGCATAGGGAACATCTTTCATTTTCTCTCTATCTTCTGCAGTGGTCAGGCATTGAGTCTTACTCAACTTCACACCTTGGTCAGGCAAGAACCCTTTCTTTGCTTGATCCATTTTGAACTTCTTTGAAACTTTGTCAAGATATGTGCTTTGTGAAAGTCCAATTAAGCGTCTTGATCTATCTCTATAGATCTTAATGCCTAATATGTAAGCAGCTTCACCGAGGTCTTTCATCGAAAAACTCTTATTCAAGTATCCCTTTATGCTATCCAGAAATTCTATATCATTTCCAATTAGTAATATGTCATCCACATATAATATCAGAAATGCTACAGAGCTCCCACTCACTTTCTTGTAAATACAAGCTTCTCCAAAAGTCTGTATAAAACCAAATGCTTTGATCACACTATCAAAGCGTTTATTCCAACTCCGAGAGGCTTGCACCAGTCCATAAATGGATCGCTGGAGCTTGCTGAAGGAAATATGCCCTAGAGGCAATAATAAAGTTATTATTTATTTCCTTATAATCATGATAAATGTTTATTATTCATGCTAGAATTGTATTTTCCGGAAACATAATACATGTGTGAATACATAGACAAACAGAGAGTCACTAGTATGCCTCTACTTGACTAGCTCGTTAATCAAAGATGGTTATGTTTCCTAACCATGAACAATAAGTTGTTATTTGATTAACGAGGTCACATCATTAGTAGAATGATCTGATTGACATGACCCATTCCATTAGCTTAGCACCTGATCGTTTAGTATGTTGCTATTGCTTTCTTCATGACTTATACATGTTCCTACGACTATGAGATTATGTAACTCCCGTTTACCGGAGGAACACTTTGGGTACTACCAAACGTCACAACGTAAATGGGTGATTATAAAGGAGTACTACAGGTGTCTCCAATGGTCGATGTTGGGTTGGCGTATTTCGAGATTAGGATTTGTCACTCCGATTGTCGGAGAGGTATCTCTGGGCCCTCTCGCTAATACACATCACATAAGCCTTGCAAGCATTACAACTAATATGTTAGTTGTGAGATGATGTATTACGGAACGAGTAAAGAGACTTGCCGGTAACGAGATTGAACTAGGTATTGGATACCGACGATCGAATCTCGGGCAAGTAACATACCGATGACAAAGGGAACAACGTATGTTGTTATGCGGTCTGACCGATAAAGATCTTCGTAGAATATGTAGGAGCCAATATGGGCATCCAGGTCCCGCTATTGGTTATTGACCAGAGACATGTCTCGGTCATGTCTACATTGTTCTCGAACCCGTAGGGTCCGCACGCTTAAGGTTACGATGACAGTTATATTATGAGTTTATGCATTTTGATGTACCGAAGGTTGTTCGGAGTCCCGGATGTGATCACGGACATGACGAGGAGTCTCGAAATGGTCGAGACGTAAAGATTGATATACTGGAAGCCTATGTTTGGACATCGGAAGTGTTCCGGGTGAAATCGGGATTTTACCGGGTTACCGGGAGGTTACCGGAACCCCCCGGGATCCATATGGGCCTTCATGGGCCTTAGTGGAAAGGAGAAAGGGGCAGCCCAAGGTGGCTGCGCCTCTTCCCCCTCCCCTAGTCCTATTAGGACTAGGAGAAGGTGGCCGGCCCCCCTCTCTCCCTTCCCCTCCGAGGAATCCTAGTTGGACTAGGATTGGGGGGAGGAATCCTACTCCCAGAGGGAGTAGGACTCTCCTGCGCCTCCCTCTATGGCCGGCCAGCCTCCCCCTCTCTACTCCTTTATATACGGAGGCAGGGGCACCTCTAAACACACAAGTTGACACAAGTTGATCCACGTGATCGATTCCTTAGCCGTGTGCGGTGCCCCCTGCCACCATATTCCTCGATAATATTGTAGCGGAGTTTAGGTGAAGCCCTGCTGCTGTAGTTCATCAAGATCGTCACCACGCCGTCGTACTGACGAAACTCTTCCCCGACACTTTGCTGGATCGGAGTCCGGGGATCGTCATCGAGCTGAACGTGTGCTCGAACTCGGAGGTGCCGTAGTTTCGGTGCTTGATCGGTTGGATCGTGAAGACGTACGACTACTTCCTCTACGTCGTGTCATTGCTTCCGCAGTCGGTCTGCGTTGGGTACGTAGACAACACTCTCCTCTCGTTGCTATGCATCACATGATCCTGTGTGCGCGTAGGAAAATTTTTGAAATTACTACGAAACCCAACACTTGCACACTTTGTTAGCTCCCTTTGGATCGACAAAACCTTCTGGTTGCATCATATACAACTCTTCTTCCAGAAATCCATTCAGGAATGCAGTTTTGACATCCATCTGCCAAATTTCATAATCATAAAATGCGGCAATTGCTAACATGATTCAGACAGACTTAAGCATCGCTGCGGGTGAGAAGGTCTCATCGTAGTCAATCCCTTGAACTTGCCAAAAACCTTTTGCGACAAGTTGAGCTTTGTAGACAGTAATATTACCGTCAGCGTCAGTCTTCTTCTTGAAGATCCATTTATTCTTAATTGCTTGCTGATCATCGGGCAAGTCAACCAAAGTCCATACTTTGTTCTCATACATGGATCCCATCTCAGATTTCATGGCTTCAAGCCATTTTGCGGAATCTGGGCTCACCATCGCTTCTTCATAGTTCGTAGGTTCATCATGATCTAGTAGCATGACTTCCAGAACAGGATTACCGTACCACTCTGGCACGGATCTTACTCTGGTTGATCTACGAGGTTCAGTAGTATCTTGTTCTAAAGTTTCATGATCATCATCATTAGCTTCCTCACTAACTGGTGTAGGTGTCACAGAAACAGTTTTCTGTGATGCACTACTTTCCAATAAGGGAGTAGGTACAGTTACCTTGTCAAGTTCTACTTTCCTCCCACTCACTTCTTTCGAGAGAAACTCCTTCTCCAGAAAGTTTCCGAACTTAGCAACAAAAGTCTTGCCTTCGGATTTGTGATAGAAGGTGTATCCAATAGTCTCCTTTGGATATCCTATGAAGACACATTTCTCCGATTTGGGTTCGAGCTTATCAGGTTGAAGGTTTTTCACATAAGCATCACAGCCCCAAACTTTCAGAAACGACAACTTTGGTTTCTTGCCAAACCACAGTTCATAAGGCGTCGTCTCAACGGATTTTGATGGTGCCCTATTTAACGTGAATGCGGCTGTATCTAGAGCGTATCCCCAAAACGATAGCGGTAAATCAGTAAGAGACATCATAGATCGCACCATATCTAGTAAAGTACAATTACGACGTTCGGACACACCATTACGCTGTGGTGTTCCGGGTGGCGTGAGTTGCGAAACTATTCCACAATTTTTCAAATGTACACCAAACTCGTAACTCAAATATTCTCCTCCACAATCAGATCATAGAAACTTTATTTTCTTGGTACGATGATTTTCAACTTCACTCTGAAATTCTTTGAACTTTTCAAACGTTTCAGACTTATGTTTCATTAAGTAGATATACCCATATCTGCTTAAGTCATCTGTGAAGGTGAGAAAATAACGATATCCGCCACGAGCTTCAATATTCATCGGACCACATACATCTGTTGCTCTCTCCATAGTACCGGAGAACGGTGTTTTAGTCATCTTGCCCATGAGGCACGGTTCCCAAGTACCAAGTGATTCATAATCAAGTGGTTCCAAAAGTCCATCAGTATGGAGTTTCTTCATGCGCTTTACACCGATATGACCTAAACGGCAGTGCCACAAATAAGTTGCACTATCATTATCAACTCTGCATCTTTTGGCTTCAACACTATGAATATGTGTGTCACTACTATTGAGATTCAACAAAAATAGACCACTCTTTAAGGGTGCATGACCATAAAAGATATTACTCATATAAATAGAACAACCATTATTCTCAGATTTAAATGAATAATCGTCTCACATCAAACAAGATCCAGATATAATGTTCATGCTTAACGCTGGCACGAAATAACAATTATTTAGGTCTAATATTAATCCCAAAGGTAGATGTAGAGGTAGCGTGCCGACTGCGATCACATCGACTTTGGAACCGTTTCCCACGCGCATCGTCACCTCGTCCTTAGCCAATCTTCGCTTAATTCGTAGTCCCTGTTTTGAGTTGCAAATATTAGCAACAGAACCAGTATCAAATACCCAGGTGCTACTGCGAGCATTAGTAAGGTACACATCAATAACATGTATATCACATATACCTTTGTTCACCTTGCCATCCTTCTTATCCGCCAAATACTTGGGGCAGTTCCGCTTCCAGTGACCAGTCTGCTTGCAGTAGAAGCACTCAGTTTCAGCCTTAGATCTAGGTTTGGGTTTCTTCTCTTGAGCAGCAACTTGCTTGTCGTTCTTTTTGAAGTTCCCCTTCTTCTTCCCTTTACCCTTTTTCTTGAAACTAGTGGTCTTGTTGACCATCAACACTTGATGCTCTTTCCTGATTTCTACCTCTGCAGCTTTCAGCATTGCGAAGAGCTCGGGAATAGTCTTATTCATCCCTTGCATATTATAGTTCATCACGAAGCTCTTGTAGCTTGGTGGCAGTGATTGGAGAATTCTGTCAATGACGCAATCATCTGGAAGATTAACTCCCAATTGAATCAAGTGATTATTATACCCAGACATTTTGAGTATATGCTCACTGACAGAACTATTCTCCTCCATCTTGCAGCTATAGAACTTATTGGAGACTTCATATCTCTCAATCCGGGCATTTGCTTGAAATATTAACTTCAACTCCTGAAACATCTCATATGCTCCATGACGTTCAAAACGTCGTTGAAGTCCCGATTCCAAGCCGTAAAGCATGGCACACTGAACTATCGAGTAGTCATCAGCTTTGCTCTGCCAGACGTTCATAACATCTAGTGTTGCTCCAGCAGCAGGCCTGGCACCCAGCGGTGCTTCCACGACGTAATTCTTCTGTGCAGCAATGAGGATAATCCTCAAGTTACGAACCCAGTCCGTGTAATTGCCACCATCATCTTTCAACTTTGCATTCTCAAGGAATGCATTAAAATTCAATGGAACAACAGCACGAGCCATCTATCTACAATCAAGCATAAACAAGCAAGATACTATCAGGTACTAAGTTTCATGATAAATTTAGGTTCAATTAATTTACTTAAAGAACTCCCACTTAGATAGACATCCCTCTAATCCTCTAAGTGATTACGTGATCCAAATCAACTAAACGATGTCCGATCATCATGTGAGATGGAGTAGTTTCATTTGTGAACATCACTATGTTGATCATATCTACTATATGATTCACGCTCGACCTTTCGGTCTCCGTGTTCCGAGGCCATATCTGTATATGCTTGGCTCGTCAAGTATAACCTGAGTATTCTGCGTGTGCAACTGTTTTGCACCTGTTGTATTTGAACGTAGAGCCTATCACACCCGATCATCACGTGGTGTCTCAGCACGAAGAACTTTCGCAACAGTGCATACTCAGGGAGAACACTTCTTGATAATTAGTGAGAGATCATCTTATAATGCTACCGTCAATCAAAGCAAGATAAGATGCATAAAAGATAAACATCACATGCAATCAATATAAGTGATATGATATGGCCATCATCATCTTGTGCTTGTGATCTCCATCTTTGAAGCACCGTCGTGATCACCATCTTCACCGGCGCGACACCTTGATCTCCATCGTAGCATCGTTGTCGTCTCGCCAATCTCATGCTTCCACGACTATCGCTACCTCTTAGTGATAAAGTAAAGCATTATAGCGCGATTGCATTGCATACAATAAAGCGACAACCATATGGCTCCTGCCAGTTGCCGATAACTCGGTTACAAAACATGATCATCTCATACAATAAAATTTAGCATCATGTCTTGACCATATCACATCACAACATGCCCTGCAAAAACAAGTTAGACGTCCTCTACTTTGTTGTTGCAAGTTTTACGTGGCTGCTACGGGCTTAAGCAAGAACCAATCTTACCTACGCATCAAAACCACAACGATAGTTTGTCAAGTTGGTGTTGTTTTAACCTTCGCAAGGACCGGGCGTAGCCACACTTGGTTCAACTAAAGTTGGAGAAACTGTCACCCGCAAGCCACCTATGTGCAAAGGACGTCGGGAGAACCGGTCTCGCGTAAGCGTACGCGTAATGTCGGTCCGGGCCGCTTCGTCCAACAATACCGCCGAACCAAAGTATGACATGCTGGTAAGTAGTATGACTTATATCGCCCACAACTCACTTGTGTTCTACTCGTGCATATAACATCAACATATAAAACCTAGGCTCGGATGCCACTGTTGGGTTTCGTAGTAATTTCAAAAAAATTCCTACGCACACGCAAGATCATGGTGATGCATAGCAACGAGAGGGGGGAGTGTGATCTACGTACCCTTGTAGATCGACAACGGAAGCGTTAGCACAACGTGGTTGATGTAGTCGTACGTCTTCACGGCCCGACCGATCAAGCACCAAAACTACGGCACCTCCGAGTTTTAGCACACGTTCAGCTCGATGACGATCCCCGGACTCCGATCCAGCAAAGTGTCGGGGAAGAGTTCCGTCAGCACGACGGCGTGGTGAAGATCTTGATGTTCTACTGTCGCAGGGCTTCGCCTAAGCACCGCTACAATATTATCGAGGACTATGGTGGAAGGGGGCACCGCACACGGCTAAGAATATGATCACGTGGATCAACTTGTGTCTAGGGGTGCCCCTCTGCCCCCGTATATAAAGGAGCAAGGGGAGGAGGCCGGCCGGCCCTTATAGGCACGCCAGGAGGAGTCCTCCTCCTAGTAGGAGTAGGACTCCTACTAGGAGGGGGAAAGAAGTAGGGAGGGGGAGGGAAAGGGGGGCGCTGCCCCCCCTCTCCTAGTCCAATTCGGACCAGGGGGGAGGAGGCGCGCGGCCCACCTCTGGCAGCCCCTCTCTCTCTCTCCACTAAGGCCCATATGGCCCATTACTTCTCCCGGGGGGTTCCGGTAACCATCCGGCTCTCCGGTTTTCTCCGAAATCACCCGGAACACTTCCGGTGTCCAAATATAGCCGTCCAATATATCAATCTTTATGTCTCGACCATTTCGAGACTCCTCGTCATGTCCGTGATCACATCCGGGACTCTGAACTAACTTCGGTACATCAAAACTCATAAACTCATAATATAACTGTCATCGAAACCTTAAGCGTGCGGACCCTACGGGTTCGAGAACAATGTAGACATGACCGAGACTCGTCTCCGGTCAATAACCAATAGCGAAACCTGGATGCTCATATTGGCTCCTACATATTCTACGAAGATCTTTATCGGTCAGACCGCATAACAACATACGTTGTTCCCTTTGTCATCGGTATGTTACTTGCCCGAGATTCGATCGTCGGTATCTCAATACCTAGTTCAATCTCGTTACCGGCAAGTCTCTTTACTCGTTCCGTAATACATCATCTCCCAACTAACTCATTAGTTGCAATGCTTGCAAGGCTTATGTGATGTGCATTACCGAGAGGGCCCAGAGATACCTCTCCGACAATCGGAGTGACAAATCCTAATCTCGAAATACGCCAACCCAACATGTACCTTTGGAGACACCTATAGAGCACCTTTATAATCACCCATTTACGTTGTGGCGTTTGGTAGCACACAAAGTGTTCCTCCGGCAAACGGGAGTTGCATAATCTCATAGTCATAGGAACATGTATAAGTCATGAAGAAAGCAATAGCAACATACTAAACGATCGGGTGCTAAGCTAATGGAATGGGTCATGTCAATCAGATCATTCACCTAATGATGTGATCCCGTTAATCAAATAACAACTCCTTGTTCATGGTTAGGAAACATAACCATCTTTGATTAACGAGCTAGTCAAGTAGAGGCATACTAGTGACACTCTGTTTGTCTATGTATTCACACATGTATTATGTTTCTGGTTAATACAATTCTAGCATGAATAATAAACATTTATCATGATATAAGGAAATAAATAATAACTTTATTATTGCCTCTAGGGCATATTTCCTTCAGGAACTTGTTTTGCAGGGTCGGACACTATCCTTGTATTCAAATTCTTCCGTGGTATATTCGAAGGAGGAACCCGCCTTGCAATGTCGAAGACAATACTGCGTGCCGGACTCATTGTCATTGAAAGCCTGGTTCAAGGGCTACTCTGGGAATCATGGATTAGGGGGTCTCCGGACAGTCGGACTATCTCCATTGGCCGGACTGTTAGACTATGAAGATACAGGATTGAAAACTTCGTCTCGTGTCCGGATGGGACTCTACTTGGCGTGGAAGGCAAGCTAGGCAATACGGATATGTGTATCTCCTCTTTTGTAACTGACCTTGTGTAACCCTAACCTCTCCGGTGTCTATATAAACCGGAGGGTTTTAGTCCGTAGGAAAACATACAATCATACCATAGGCTAGCTTCTAGGGTTTAGCCTCTCCGATCTCGTGGTAGATCTACTCTTGTACTACCCATATCATCAATATTAATCAAGCAGGACGTAGGGTTTTACCTCCATCAAGAGGGCCCGAACCTGGGTAAAACATTGTGTCCCTGCCTCATGTTACCATCCGCCTTAGACACACAGTTCGGGACCCCCTACCCGAGATCCGCCGGTTTTGACACTGACAATAACCCTCTGATTATGAACATTAATATGCTTTGTGAGTAGTTACGTTTGTTCCTGAGGACATGGGAGAAGTCTTTCTATTAGTACTCATGTGAATTTGGTATTCGTTTGATATTTTGATGAGATGTATGTTGTCTCTCCTCTAGTGGTGTTATGTGAACGTAGACTACATGACACTTCACCATTATTTGGGCCTAGAGGAAGGCATTGGGAAGTAATAAGTAGATGATGGGTTGCTAGAGTGACAGAAGCTTAAACCCTAGTTTATGTGTTGCTTAGTAAGGGGCTGATTTGGATCCATATGTTTCATGCTATGGTTAGGTTTACCTTAATACTTTTGTTGTAGTTGCGGATGCTTGCAATAGAGGTTAATCATAAGTGGGATGTTTTTTCCAAGTAAGGACAGTACCCAAGCACCGGTCCACTCACATATCAGATTATCAAAGTACCGAACGCGAATCATATGAACGTGATCAAAACTAGCTTGACGATAATTCCATGTGTCCTCGGGAGCGCTTTCTTCTATATAAGAGTTTGTCTAGGCTTGTCCTTTACTACAAAAAGTATTGGGCCACCTTGTTGCACTTTATTTACTTTTGTTACTTGTTGCTCGTTACAAATTATCTTATCACAAAACTATCTGTTACCTATAATTTTAGTGCTTGCAGAGAATACCTTGCTGAAAACCGCTTATCACTTCCTTCTGCTCCTCGTTGGGTTCGACACTCTTACTTATCGAAAGGACTACGATAGATCCCCTATACTTGTGGGTCATCATACACCGCCGGAGGCATTCACGTAGAGTCATATTTTGTTCTAAGTATTGAGCTGTAATTCTTGAGTTGTAAGTAAAAAGAAGTGTGATGGTCATCATTATTAGAGCATTGTCCCAGCGAGGAAAGGATGATGGAGACTATGATTCCCCCACAAGTCAGGATGAGACTCTGGACGAAAAATAAAAAAGGAAAAAAGAGGCCAAAAAAAGAAAGAAGGCCAAATAAAAAAATGAGAGAAAAAGAGAGAAGGGGCAATGTTACTATCCTTTTTCCACACTTGTGCTTCAAAGTAGCACCATGATCTTCATGATAGAGAGTCTCCTATGTTGTCACTTTCATAAACTAGTGGGAATTTTACATTATAGAACTTGGCTTGTATATTCCAATGATGGGCTTCCTCAAATTGCTCTAGGTCTTCATGAGCAAGCAAGTTGGATGCACACCCACTTAGTTTCTTTTGTTGAGCTTTCATACACTTATAGCTCTAGTGCATCTGTTGCATGGAAATCCCTACTCACTCACATTAATGTCTATTGATGGGCATCTCCATAGCCCGTTGATACGCCTAGTTGATGTGAGACTATCTTCTCCTTTTTGTCTTCTCCACAACCACCATTCTATTCCACCATAGTGCTATATCCATGGCTCATGCTCATATATTGCGTGAAGATTGAAAAAGTTTGAGAACAACAAAAGTACGAAACAATTGCTTGGCTTGTCATCGGGGTTGTGCATGAATTAATATTTTGTGTGATGAAGATAGATGCTACCTCTTGAGCACTGCGTTGGTTTTCCCTTGAAGAGGAAAGGGTGATGCAGCAAAGTAGCGTAAGTATTTCCCTCAGTTTTTGAGAACCAAGGTATCAATCCAGTAGGAGGCCATGCACGAGTCCCTCGCACCTACACAAACAAATAAAATCCTCGCAACCAACGCAATAAAGGGGTTGTCAATCCCTTCACAGTCACTTACGAAAGTGAGATCTGATAGATATGATAAGATAATATTTTTGGTATTTGTATGATAAAGATGCAAAGTAAAGAAAGCAAAATAAACAGAAAAGGAAATAGCTTGTTGACGGAAGATTAATATGCTAGAAAATAGACCCGGGGGCCATAGGTTTCACTAGTCGCTTCTCTCGAGAGCATAAGTATTACGGTGGGTAAACAAATTACTATTGAGCAATTGACAGAATTGAGCATAGTTATGAGAATATCTAGGTATGATCATGTATATAGGCATCACGTCCGAGACAAGTAGACCGACTCCTGCCTGCATCTATTACTATTACTCCACACATCGACCGCTATCCAGTATGCATCTAGAGTATTAAGTTCAAAAGAATAGAGTAACGCTTTAAGCAAGATGACATGATGTAGAGGGATAAACTCATGCAATATGATATAAACCCCTTCTTGTTATCCTTGATGGCAACAATACAATATGTGCCTTGCTGCCCCTACTATCACTGGGAAAGGACACCGCAAGATTGAACCTAAAGCTAAGCACTTCTCCCATTGCAAGAAAGATCAATCTAGTAGGCCAAACCAAACTGATAATTCGAAGAGACTTGCAAAGATAACCAATCATACATAAAAGAATTCAGAGAAGATTCAAATATTGTTCATAGATAAACTTGATCATAAACCCACAATTCATCGGTCTCAACAAACACACCGCAAAAGAAGATTACATCGAATAGATCTCCACAAGAGAGGGGGAGAACTTTGTATTGAGATCCAAAAAGAGAGAAGAAGCCATCTAGCTAATAACTATGGACCCGAAGGTCTGAAGTAAACTACTCACACTTCATCGGAGAGGCTATGGTGTTGATGTAGAAGCCCTCTGTGATCGATGCCCCCTCCAGCGGAGCTCCGGAAAAGGCCCCAAGATGGGATCTCACGGGTACAGAAAGTTACAGCGGTGGAATTAGGGTTTTGTATCCGTATCTGGTAGTTTGGGGGTACGTAGGCATATGTAGGAGGAAGAAGTATGTCGGTGGAGCAACGTGGGCCCCACAAGGGTGGAGGGCGCGCCTGGGGGGGTAGGCGCGCCCCCTACCTCGTGCCTTCCTGGTTGCTTTCTTGACATAGGGTCCAAGTCCTCTGGATCATGTTCGTTCCGAAAATCACGTTCCCGAAGGTTTCATTCCGTTTGGACTCCGTTTGATATTCTTTTTCTGTGAAACTCTGAAATAGGCAAAAAAAAACTGCAATTCTGGGTTGGGCCTCCGGTTAATAGGTTAGTCCCAAAAATAATATAAAAGTGTATAATAAATCCCAATAATGTCCAAAACAGGATATAATGTAGCATGGAACAATCAAAAATTATAGATACATTGGAGACGTATCAAGCATCCCCAAGCTTAATTCCTGCTCGTCCTTGAGTAGGTAAATGATAAAAACAGAATTTTTGATGTGGAATGCTACTTGGCATAATTTCAATGTAATTCTCTTAATTGTGGTATGAATATTCAGATCTGAAAGATTCAATACAAAAGTTCAATATTGACATAGAAATAATAATACTTCAAGCATACTAACTAAGCAATTATGTCTCTTCAAAATAACATGGCCAAAGAAAGTTATACCGACAAAATCATACAGTCTGGCTATGCGCCATCTTCACCACACAAAGTATTTAAATCATGCACAACCCCGATGACAAGCCAAGCAATTGTTTCATACTTTTGGTGTTCTCAAACTTTTTCAATCTTTACGCAATACATGAGCGTGAGCCATGGACATAGCACTATATGTGGAATAGAATGGTGGTTGTGGAGAATACAAAAAGGGAGAAGATAGTCTCACATCAACTAGGCATATCAACGGGCTATGGAGATGCCCATTAATAGATATCAATGTGAGTGAGTAGGGATTTCCATGCAACAGATGCACTAGAGCTATAAGTATATGAAAGCTCAACAAAAAGAACTAAGTGGGTGTGCATCCAACTCGCTTGCTCAAGAATACCTAGGGCATTTTGAGGAAGCCCATTACTGGAATATACAAGCCAAGTTCTATAATGAAAAATTCCCACTAGTATATGAAAGTGATAACATAGGAGACTCTCTATCATGAAGATCATGGTGCTACTTTGAAGCACAAGTGTGGAAAAAGGATAGTAGTATTGTCCCTTTATATATATTTTGGGGGGGCTTCCTTTTTTTATTTGGCCTTTTTTGGGACAATACTCTATGAATGATGATCATCACACTTCTATTTATTTACAACTCAATGATTACAACTCGATACTAGAACAAAGTATGACTCTATATGAATGCCTCCGGCGGTATACCGGGATAGCAATGATGCATGAGTGACTTGTACGAAAGAATTATGAACGGTGGCTTTGCCACAACTAAAATGTCAACTACATGATCATGCAAAGCAATATGACAATGATGGAGCGTGTCATAGTAAACGGAACGGAGGAAAGTTGCATGGCAATATATCTCGAAATGGCTATGGAAATGCCATGATAGGTAGGTATGGTGGATGTTTTGAGGAAGGTATATGGTGAGTGTATGAAACCGGCGAAAGGTGTGCGGTATTAGAGAGGCTAGCAATGGTGGAAGGGTGAGAGTGCGTATAATCCATGGACTCAACATTAGTCATAAAGAACTCACATACTTATTGCAAATATATATTAGTTATCGAAGCAAAGTACTACGTGCATGCTCCTAGGGGGATAGATTGGTAGGAAAAGACCATCGCTCGTCCCCGACCGTCACTCATAAGGAAGACGATCAATAAATAAATCATGATCCAACTTCTTCACATAACGGTTCACCATACGTGCATGCTACGGGAATCACAAACTTCAACACAAGCATTTCTCAAATTCACAACTACTCAACTAGCACGTCTCTAATATCACCATCTCCATATCTCAAAACAATTATCAAGTATCAAACTTCTCATAGTATTCAACACACTCATAAGAATTTTTTTATTAATCTTGAATGCGTAACATAATTAAAGCAAATTACCACGCTGTTTTGTAGGACTCTCAAAATAATCTAAGTGAAGCATGAGAGAACAATAGTTCTATAAAACAAATCCACCACCGTGCCCTAAAAGATATAAGTGAAGCACTAGAGCAAAAACTATATAACTCAAAAGATATAAGTGAAGCACATAGATTATTCTAACAATTCCGAATCATGTGTGTGTCTCTCAAAAGGTGTGTACAACAAGGATGATTTTGGAAAACTAACAAATAAATACTCAAATAATACAAGACGCTCCAAGCAAAACACATATCATGTGCTAAATAAAAATATAGCTCCAAGTAAAGTTGTCGATGGAAGTAGACGAAAGAGGGGATGCCTTCCGGGGCATCCCAAGCTTGTACTTTTAGGTGTCCTTAGATTATCTTGGGGTGCCATGGGCATCCCCAATCTTAGGCTCTTGCCACTCCTTGTTCCATAATCCATCAAATCTTTCACCCAAAACTTGAAAACTTCACAACACAAAACTTAAAGTAGAAAATCTCGTGAGCTCCGTTAGCGAAAGAAAACAAAACACCACTTCAAGGTAATGTAATGAACTCATTATTTATTTATATTGGTGTTAAACCTACTGTATTCCAACTTCTCTATGGTTTATAAACTATTTAACTAGCCATAGATTCATCAAAATAAGCAAACAACACACGAAAAACAAAATCTGTCAAAAATAGAACAGTCTGTAGTAATCTATAGCTAACGCAAGTTCTGGAACCCCAAAAATTATAAAATAAATTTATGGACGTGAGGAATTTATCTATTAATCATCTGCAAAAATAATTAACTAAATATCACTTTCCAAATAAAAATGGCAGCAATTCTCGTGAGCGCTAAAGTTTCTATTTTTTACAGCAAGATTTAAAAGACTTTCCCCAAGTCTTCCCAACGGTTCTACTTGGTACAAACACTAATTAAACACAAAAACACAACCAATAAAGAAGCTAGATAAATTATTTATTACTAAATAGGAGCAAAAAATCAAGGAATAAAAATAAAATTGGGTCGCCTCCCAACAAGCGCTATCGTTTAACGCCCCTAGCTAGGCATAAAAGCAAGGATAGATCTAGGTATTGCCATCTTTGGTAGGCAATCCATAAGTAGATCTCATAATAGATTCATATGGTAATTTAATTTTATTTCTAGGGAAGTGTTACATGCCTTTCCTTAACGGAAATTGGAATCTAATATTCCCTTCCTTCATATCAATAATTGCACCAATCGTTCTAAGGAAAGGTCTACCAAGAATAATAGGACATGACGGATTGCAATCTATGTCAAGAACAATAAAATCTACGGGCACATAATTCCTATTTACAACAATAAGAACATCAGTAATTCTTCCCATAGGTTTCTTAATAGTTGAATCTGCAAGGTGCAAGTTTAAAGAGCAATCATCAAAATCACGGAAACCTAGCAAATCACACAAAGTCTTTGGAATCGTGGAAACACTAGCACCCAAATCACACAAAGCATAGCATTCATGATCTTTAATTTTAATTTTAATAGTAGGTTCCCACTCATCATAAAGTTTTCTAGGGATAGAAACTTCCAACTCAAGTTTTTCTTCATAAGATTGCATCAAAGCATCAACGATATGTTTGGTAAAGGCTTTATTTTGACTATAAGCATGAGGAGAATTTAGCACGGATTGCAACAAGGAAATACAATCTATCAAAGAGCAATTATAATAATTAAATTCCTTGAGATCCAAAATAGCGGGTTCATTGATATTTAAAGTTTTTACCCCGTCAATCCCACTTTTAACAATTTTAGCATCAAGATCTAAAGCCTCCGAATTTTTGGAACGTCTTCTAGGTAAGGTGGATCATATTCGGTCCAATAATTATCAAGATTCATATTGCAAAACAAATATTTAAAAGGGGACACATCAATAACTTTTAGATCTTCATCTTTATTATCATGGAAACTAGAAGAACACGCTTTTATAAAGCAATCTTTCTTAGCACGCATCCTAGTGGTTCTTTCTTTGCACTCATCAATGGAAATTCTCATGGATTTGAGAGACTCATTGATATCATGCTTAGGTGGAATAGATCTAAGTTTCAAAGAATAAATATCAAGAGAAATTCTATCAATGTTCCTAGCCAACTCATCAATCTTAAGAAATTTTTCTTCAATCAAAGCTTTGAAATTCTTTTGCAAAGTAATAAATTATTTAATATTAGATTCAAAATCAGAGGGTATCTTATTAAAATTTCCATAAGAATTGTTGTAGGAATTACCTAATTATTAGAGGAATTGCTAGGATACGGCCTGGGATTAAATTTTCCTCTATACGCGTTGTTACCAAAATTATTCCTACCAACAAAATTCACATCCATAGATTCATTATTATTCTCAATTAAAGTAGACAAAGGCATATCATTAGGATCATAAGAAACACTTTTATTAGCAAATAATTTCATAAGTTCATTCATCTTTCCACTCAAAACATTAATTTCTTCAATCGCATGCACTTTCTTATTAGTAGATCTTTCAGTGTGCCATTGAGAATAATTAACCATAATATTATCTAGGAGTTTAGTAACTTCTCCTAAAGTGATTTCCATAAAAGTGCCTCCAGCGGCCGAATCTAAAATATTTATAGAAGCAAAATTCAATCCGGCATAAAAAATTTGTATAATCATCCATAAATACAAACCATGTGTAGGGCAATTACGTATCATTAATTTCATCCTCTCCCAAGCTTGTGCAACATGTTCATGATCAAGTTGCTTAAAATTCATGACATCGTTTCTAAGAGAGATGATCTTAGCGGGAGGAAAAATACTTAGATATAAAAGCATCTTTGCACTTATTCCACGAATCAATACTATTTTTAGGCAAAGACGAAAACCAAGCTTTAGCATGATTTCTAAGCGAAAAAGGAAATAGCTTCAATTTAACAATATCATTGTCCACATCTTTCTTCTTTTGCATATCACACAAATCAACAAAGTTGTTTAGATGGGTGGCGGCATCTTCACTAGGAAGGCCGGAAAACGGATCTTTCATGACAAGATTCAGCAAAGCAGCATTAATTTCACAAGATTCAGCATCGGTAAGAGGAGCAATCGGAGTGCTAATAAAATCATTGTTCTTGGTATTAGTAAAGTCACACAATTTGGTAATTGAGCCATCATGACAAGCAAGCAATCCAACACACAAGCAAACAAGAGACAGGCAAAAAGAGGCAAATAGAGAAAGAGAAGGAGGACGGAGAGAGAGGGCGAATAAAACGGCAAGGGTGAAGTGGGGGAGAGGAAAACGAGAGGCAAATGGCAAATAATGTAATGCGGGGGATAAGGGTTTGTGATGGGTACTTGGTATGTTGACTTTTGCGTAGACTCCCCGGCAACGGCGCCAGAAATCCTTCTTGCTACCTCTTGAACATTGCGTTGGTTTTTCCCTTGAAGAGGAAAGGGTGATGCAGCAAAGTAGTGTAAGTATTTCCCTCAGTTTTTGAGAACCAAGGTATCAATCCAGTAGGAGGCCACGCACGAGTCCCTCGCACCTACACAAACAAATAAAATCCTCGCAACCAACGCAATAAAGGGGTTGTCAATCCCTTCACGGTCACTTACGAAAGTGAGATCTGATAGATATGATAAGATAATATTTTTGGTATTTTTATGATAAAGATGCAAAGTAAAGAAAGCAAAATAAACGGAAAAGGAAATAGCTTGTTGACGGAAGATTAATATGCTGGAAAATAGACCCGGGGGCCATAGGTTTCACTAGTGGCTTCTCCCGAGAGCATAAGTATTACGGTGGGTAAACAAATTATTGTTGAGCAATTGACAGAATTGAGCATAGTTATGAGAATATCTAGCATGCATCTAGAGTATTAAGTTCAAAAGAACAGAGTAACGCTTTAAGCAAGATGACAGGATGTAGAGGGATAAACTCATGCAATATGATATAAACCCCTTCTTGTTATCCTCGATGGCAACAATACAATACGTGTTGTTTCCCTTTCTGTCACTGGGATCGAACACCGCAAGATTGAACCCAAAGCTAAGCACTTCTCCCATTGCAAGAAAGTTCAATCTAGTAGGCCAAACCAAACTGATATTTCGAAGAGACTTGCAAAGATAAACCAATCATACATAAAAAATTCAGAGAAGATTCAAATATTGTTCATAGATAAACTTGATCATAGGTTTATCTATGAACAATATTTGAATCTTCTCTGAATTCTTTTATGTATGATTGGTTATCTTTGCAAGTCTCTTTGAATTATCAGTTTGGTTTGGCCTACTAGATTGATCTTTGTTGCAATGGGAGAAGTGCTTAGCTTTGGGTTCAATCTTGCGGTGTCATTTCCCAGTGACAGTAGGGGCAGCAAGGCACGTATTGTATTGTTGCCATCGAGGATAAAAAGATAGGTTTTATATCATATTGCATGAGTTTATCCCTCTACATCATGTCATCTTACCTAATGTGTTACTCTGTTCTTATGAACTTAATACTCTAGATACATGCTGGATAGCGGTCGATGTGTGGAGTAATAGTAGTAGATGCAGAATTGTTTCGGTCTACTTGTCTCGGACGTGATGCCTATATACATGATCATGCCTAGATATTCTCATAATTATTCGCTTTTCTATCAATTGCTCGACAGTAATTTGTTCACCCACCGTAAAATTTATGCTATCTTGAGAGAAGCCACTAGTGAAACCTATGGCCCCCGGGTCTATTTTCCATCATATTGATCTCCCTCATCAGGCTATTTCTTGCACCATTTATTTTGCTTTATTTACTTTCAATCTATATCATAAAAATACCAAAAATATTTACCTTATTATTATCATCTCTATCAGATCTCACTCTTGCAAGTGGTCGTGAATGGATTGACAACCCCTTTATCGCGTTGGTTGCAAGGTTCTTATTTGTTTGTGTAGGTACGAGGTGACTCGCACGTGGTCTCCTACTGGATTGATACCTTGGTTCTCAAAAACTGAGGGAAATACTTACGCTGCTTTACTGCTCCACCCTTTCCTCTTCAAGGGAAAACCAACGCAATGCTCAAGAGGTAGCATGGGACATCACCGAGCTGAACGTGTGCAGATCGCAGAGGTGCCATACTTTCGGTACTAGATCGGTCGATCATGAAGACGTACGACTACATCAACTGTGTTGTCATAACGCTTTCGCTTACGGTCTACGAGGGTATGTAGATGAAACTCTCCCCTCTCGTTTTTATGCATCACCATGATCTTGCGTGTGCATAGGAAAATTTTGAAATTACTACGTTCCCCAACAATGGCATCCGAGCCAGGTTTATGCATAGATGTTATATGCACGAGTAGAACACAAGTGAGTTGTGGGCGATAATAGTCATACTACTTACCAGCATGTCATACTTTGATTCGGCGGTATTGTTGGATGAAGCGGCTCGGACCGACATTACGCGTACGCTTGCGTGAGGCTGGTTCTACCGACGTGCTTCGCACACAGGTGGCTGGCGGGTGTCAGTTTCTCCAACTTTAGTTGAATCGAGTGTGGCTACGCCCGGTCCTTGTTGAAGGTTAAAACAACACATACTTGACGAAAAATCGTTGTGGTTTTGATGCGTAGGTAAGAACGGTTCTTGCTCAGCCCGTAGCAGCCACATTAAACTTGCAACAACAAAGTAGAGTACGTCTAACTTGTTTTTGCAGGGCTTGCTGTGATGTGATATGGTCAAGACGTGATGATATATAAATTGTTGTATGAGATGATCATGTTTTGTTAAAGTTATCGGCATCTGGCAGGAGCCTTATGGTTGTCTCTTTATTGCATAAGATGCAAGCGCCATATAATTGCTTTACTTTATCGATGTGCGATAGCAATAGTTGCAAAAGCAATAGTTGGTGAGACAACCATGTAACGACACATTGATAGGGATCAAGATGATGGAGATCATGGTATCATGCCGGTGACGATGGAGATCATGACGGTACTTTGGATATGGAGATCAAAGGCACAAGATGATGATGGCCATATCATGTCACATATTTTTGCATGTGATGTTTATCTTTTATACATCTTATTTTGCTTAGTTCGGCGGTAGCTTTATATGATGATCCCTTGCTAAAATTTCAAGGTATAAGTGATTTCCCTGAGTATGCACCATTGCGACAGTTCTTCGTGCTGAGACACCACGTGATGATCGGGTGTGATAAGCTCTACATTCACATACAACGGATGCAAGCCAGTTTTGCACACGCGGAATACTCGGGTTAAACTTGACGAGCCTAGCATATGCAGATATGGCCTCGGAACACTGGAGACCGAAAGGTCGAGCATGAATCATATAGTAGATATGATCAACATAGTGATGTTCACCATTGAAAACTACTCCATCTCACGTGATGATCGGACATGGTTTAGTTGATTTGGATCACGTGATCATTTAGATGACTAGAGGGATGTCTATCTAAGTGGGAGTTCTTAAGTAATATGTATAATTGAACTTTAATTTATCATGAACTTAGTCCTGATAGTATTTGCATATCTATGTTGTAGATCAATAGCTCGTGGTGTAGTTTCCTGTTTATTTTTGATATGTTCCTAGAGAAAAGATAAGTTGAAAAATGTTAGTAGCAATGATGCGGACTAGCTCCGTGATCTGAGGATTATCCTCATTGCTACACAGAAGTATTATGTCCTTGATGCAGCGCTAGGTGATGGACCTATTGCAGGAGCAGATGTAGACATTATGAACGTTTGACAATGCTCAGTATGATGACTTCTTGATAGTTTAGTGCACCATGCTTTACGGCTTAGAACCGGGACTTCAAAAATGTTTTGAACGACATGGAGCATATGAGATGTTCCAAGAGTTGAAATTGGTATTTCATACTCATGCCCGTGTCGAGAGGTATGAGACCTCTGACAATACTTTGCCTACAAGATGGAGGAGAATAGCTCAACCAGTGAGCATGTGCTCAGATTGTTTGGGTACTACAATTGCTTGAATCAAGTGGGAGTTAATCTTCCAGATAAGATAGTGATTGACAAAGTTCTCTAGTCACTATCACCAAGTTACTAGAACTTCGTGATGAACTATAATATGCAAGGGATAACGAAAACAATTCCCAAGCTCTTCGCGATGCTAAAATTGGCGAAGGTAGAAATCAAGAAAAGCATCAAGTGTTGATGGTTAACAAGACCACTAGTTTCAAGAAAAGGGCAAAGTGATAGAAAGGGAACTTCAAGAAGAATGACAAACAAGTTGTCACTCCCGTGAAGAAGCCCAAAGCTAGACCCAAGCCTGAAACTGAGTGCTTCTACTGCAAAGGAAATGGTCACTAGAAGTGGAACTGCCCTATATACTTGGCAGATAAGAAGGATGGCATAATGAACAAAGGTATATTGGATATACATGTTATTGATGTGTACTTTACTAGTGTTTATAGCAACCCCTCGGTATTTGATATTGGTTCAGTTGCTAAGAGTAGTAACTCGAAACGGGAGTTGCAAAATAAACAAAGACTAGTTAACGGCGAGGTGATTATATGTGTTGGAAGCAATTCCAAGGTTGATAAGATCACCATCGCACACTCCCTTTACCTTCAGGATTAGTGTTGAACCTAAAATAAATGTTATTTGGTGTTTGCGTTGAGTATGAATATGATTGGATCATGTTTATTGCAATACGGTTATTCATTTATGTCAAAGAATAATTGGTGTTCTATTTACATGAATAAAACCTTCTATGGTCATACACTCAATATAAATGGTTTATTGAATCTCGATCGTAGTGATACACATATTCATAATATTGAAGCCAAAAGATGCAAAGTTAATAATGATAGTGCAACTTATTTGTGGCACTGCCGTTTAGGTCATATTGGTGTAAAGCGCATGAAGAAACTCCATGCTGATGGGCTTTCGGAATCACTTGATTATGAATCACTTCATGCTTGCGAACCATGCCTCATGGGCAAGATGACTAAGAGCATCTCCAGCCGTTGCGCCCCCAAGACGCGCCGAAAATCGCCGCTTGGGGGCGAGCCGGCGTTTTTTTCGGCGTGGGGGCGAGCACGTCCCCAGCCGCCGCCCCCAGGCCGGGCCCCAGACGTCCCCATATTTCGGCCAAATTTCAGAAAACACGACCAAATTTCAACAAACACGACATATTTCGACGAAATTTAGACGTTTTTTACACGAATAAAATGGACGGAAAAAACCATAAACTACGGGCCGAAGTAGGCGCTGAGCAGGGCGTAGTCGTCGTCGGCGTCGTCCTCCTGCTTCTCCTCCTTGACACAGCCGGCGCTGCTGCTCGACCCCTCGCCCCGGCGCGCTGCTTCACGGCGCCTGCGTTCGGCGATCTCCTCTAGGGCGCGACACTGGCGGTCCAGCTCCATGCGCGCGTAGTCCTCGCGCGCCCACTTCAAGGCGGCCTCTTCTTCATCGGCCTCCTCGGCGAGAGCAGGCTCCGGCTTCAGGGCGGCGAGCCCCTGCTCCGGCTTCACCGTCGGCAGCCCTGGCTCCCTCTTCGGCTTGACCAGGCGAGGAGGGGCCGAGGAGGAGGAGCCACGGCCGCCGTCGTTGATGACGAGGCCGGCGCCGCGGGTGCGTACCGAGCGCCGTCTCGGACGGCTCTGGCTTGACGCTGACCAACGCCGACGCGCCGGAGGAGTGAGAGGAGGATCGGGAGGAGGAGGAGGAAGAGGAGGGTGACCATCCCATCATCCTCCTCGGCAGCCATGCGCCGCCGCCCCGAGCGGTCGGGTACTTGAACGGCGGGTCGTTGCAGCCCTCGAGGTGCGCGAGGACGCCCCACCACAGGCGGCAGCCCTCGCTGTTGTTGCAGTCGTGCGGCGTCGGCGCGTTGTTGGTGGAGGCGAGCCGCTCCTCCTGCCGGCGTCTGAAGTACACGGCCCACACCGCGTAGTTGCCGGTGGAGTACTCCGGGAGCGCCCGCTCCTCGGCCGTCAGGGACACCCGCGCACGCTCGATCTCGGCGTGGAAATAGGCGGGCATCTCGGGGACGGGCAGAGGGGGGACAGGGACCCCGCTGGCGCTGAGCCTCCACCACGACGGAGCGCGTATGTCGGGTGGCGCGGGGTAGTTGGCCTCATGGAGGAGGTAGGCTTCCCACTCATGCAGCGAGCGGCGGCCGAAACCGTTGGCCGCCGCCGCGTCGCCGGGTACCTCGCGCTCATGGTTGCTGGGGGGAGAGAGAGGGGCTCGAACGGCAGAGAGAGAGAGAGAGAGAGAGAGGGGGGGGAGGAAGTGCGGCGGCGAGGAGGGGAAGATGGGTGCCTCACTGGCGCGGCCAGGTTCGCCTTTTATAGCGGCTCGAGGGCGGCCACGTGCGAACGCGTGGTGGAAGGCGGGGCAGCGTCGCTGCACTTCGCCGCCCGTGAATCAATGGCAGGCTGACCGGCGGCAACCTTGGCGTTGATTCCCCACGGGAAAACCGAGACGATGAGGACAACCAGCCTTCGTCTCGCTGACACGCCAGTCCCGCCACTCTTTCACGCCAAAACGTTCGCGCCGGCGCCCCCGGGCGCCCCCCAGCGCGCCGGGTTCGGGTTGGGTGCACCGGCGCCAATTTCGGCCCAATCCGGCGAAAAACAGGCTCGTGGGGGCGCGACTGGGCCGATTTTTCGGCGCCGGTGCTAAAAACGGCCTTGGGGGGGCCTGTTGGGGCCGCGGCTGGAGATGCTCTAAGACTCTGTTCTCCGGAACAATGGAGCGAGCAACTGACTTATTGGAAATAATACATACTGATGTATGCGGTCCGATGAGTGTTGAGGCTCGCGGCGGGTATCATTATTTTCTGACCTTCACAGATGATTTTAGTAGATATGGGTATATCTACTTGATGAAACATAAGTCTGAAACATTTGAAAAGTTCAAAGAATTTCAGAGTGAAGTGGAAAATCATTGTAACAAGAAAATAAAGTTTCTACGATCTGATCGCGGAGAAGAATATTTGAGTTACGAGTTTGGTCTTGAACTAAAAAAATGTGGAATAGTTTCACAAATTCATGCCACCTGGAACACCACAGCATAATGGTGTGTCCGAACGTCATAACCGTACTTATTGGATATAGTGCAATCTATGATGTCTCTTACCGATTTACCACTATCGTTTTGGGGTTATGCATTAGAGACAACTGTATTCACGTTGAATAGGGCACCATCTAAATCCGTTGAGATGACATCGTATGAACTATGGTTTGGCAAGAAACCAAAGCTGTCATTTCTTAAAGTTTGGGGTTGCGATGCTTATGTGAAAAAGTTTCAAACTGATAAGCTCGAACCCAAATCGGAGTAGTGCGTCTTCATAGGATACCCAAAAGAAACTGTTGGGTACACCTTCTATCACAGATCCGAAGGCAAGATATTTTGTTGCTAAGAATGGATCCTTTCTAGAGAAGGAGTTTCTCTCAAAAGAAGTGAGTGGGAGGAAAGTAGAACTTGACGAGGTAATTGTACCTTCTCCCGAATTGGAAAGTAGTTCAAGTTCGAGTGACTCCTACACCAATTAGTGAGGAAGCTAATGATGATGATCATGTAACTTTAGATCAAGTTACTACCGAACCTCGTAAGTCAACCAGAGTAAGATCTGCACCAGAGTGGTACGGTAATCCTGTTCTGGAGGTCATGTTACTTGACCATGACAAACCTATGAACTATGAGGAAGCGATGATGAGCCCAGATTCCGCGAAATGGCTTGAGGCTATGAAATCTGAGATGGGATCCAGTATGAAAACAAAGTATGGACTTTGGTGGAAATGCCCGATGATCGGCAAGCCATTGAGAATAAATGGATCTTCAAGAGGAAGACGGACGCTGATGGTAGCGTTACTATCTACAAAGCTCAACTTATCGCGAAAGGTTTTCGACAAGTTCAAGGTGTTGACTACAATGAGTTTTTTTTCACTCGCAGCGATGCTTAAGTCTGTCCGAATCATGTTAGCAATTGCCGCATTTTATGAAATCTGGCAAATGGATAAACAAAACTACAATCCTTAATGGATTTATTAAAGAAGAGTTGTATATGATGCGACCATAAGGTTTTGTCAATCCTAAAGGTGCTAACAAAATATGCAAGCTCCAGCGATCCATCTATGGACTGGTGCAAGCATCTCGGAGTTGGAATATACGCTTTGATAAGTTGATCAATGCATATAGTTTTATACAAACTTGCGGTGAAGCCTGTATTTACAAGAAAGTGAGTGGGAGCACTACAGCCTTTCTGATAAGTATATGTGAATGACATATTGTCGATCGGAAATGATGTAGAATTTTCTAGAAAGCATAAAGGAGTTGTCGGTGTCAAAACCGGCAGATCTCGGGTAGGGGGCCCCGAACTGTGCGTCTAGGCCGGATGGTAACAGGAGGCAAGGAACACGATGTTTTACCCAGGTTCGGGCCCTCTTGATGGAGGTAAAACCCTACGTCCTGCTTGATTAATATTGATGATATGGGTAGTACAAGAGTAGATCTACCACGAGATCAAGGAGGCTAAACCCTAGAAGCTAGCCTATGGTATGATGGTTGTATGATGAAGTTGTCCTACGGACTAAAACCCTCCGGTTTATACAGACACCGAAGAGGGTTAGGGTTACACAAAGTCGGTTACAATGGTAGGAGATCTAAATATCCGCATCGCCAAGCTTGCCTTCCACGCCAAGGAAAGTCCCATCCGGACACGGGATGAAGTCTTCAATCTTGTATCTTCATAGTCCAGGAGTCCGGCTGAAGGTATAGTCCGGCTACCCGGACACCCCCTAATACAGGACTCCCTCAGTAGCCCCCGAACCAGGCTTCAATGATGACGAGTCTGGCGCGCAGATTGTCTTCGACATTGCAAGGCGGGTTCTTCTCCAAATTCTGTACCTGCTGAATAGTGTCCAATTTTTCGTAATGTAGCGCACCTTGGCTTCCACGCCCAATAATGGCCGTCTTCCACGTGTTAAACGAATGCGAAAAGTCGGGGTGTTTTTACATTCACACCCCTAGCCGCATAAACGAGCCGCCTATTTAATGGGATGGGGATTCAGATCCAAACCACACCTTCTCCTCTCCGCGAGTAATCATCAGAGCGCCTCCAGCAAAGGTCCATTCCAACATGGCCAACCGTCGCAGCCCCTCCTCTCGCCCTTCCAGTCCTAAACTTGGAGACTGGGAGAGGTGCTCCATCCCGCACAGCGAGCTAGTGTCGCTTCAGGCCAAAGGATTTCTCCCTCAGGCCTATATGGTCCCGGTCCGAGCCGGACTCGCCACCTATAATGGCGGAGAGCAAGCGGAGAGCACCCCCAATCCCTCCAAAGGAGAGCGGGTGTGCCTCGTCCCTTATCTAGTAAGAAGACTTGGATTTCCAATTCATCCATTTCTCCGTGGGCTTCTGGAGTTCTACGGCCTCCAGCTACACAATCTCACGCCCGCCTCTATATTGCATATCGCGGGCTTCGTCGCCCTTTGCGAGCTATTCTTGGGTGTTGAGGCTCATTTCACGCTGTGGAAGAGGTTATTCTGCCTGGTGCCCCGCTCTCAAGAGGGGTCTATATATCAAGTGGGCGGAGCCGAAGTGTGGCGTATCGCCGGGACCGGATATCTATCCGGAACCCCAAAGAAGGCGTCCGAGGACTGGCCTTCGGAATGGTTTTATATAGATGATGTCCCGCTGTCGGATCCTATCCGGGCCGGTCTCCCCGAATTCAACAGTGCTCCCTTAAAGAAACGCCTAAGCTGGCGTCCGCGGAGCTCTCAGAGAGAAGGCGACAGGGAAGTCCTTCACCTGATGGGTCGAATAAGACTATTGGCTCATTCCGGACTAACCATGATTGAGGTCATGGCCGCATGCATTATGCGGGGGGTGCAGCCGCTTCAATATAGAGGCCACCCCATGTGGGATTTTAACGGGGAGGATGACGCCACCCGTTACGGTCGTAAGGGGCCAGCCTCAGTTGCCACTCTAGTAAAGATCTTATCCTCTTTGTACAAGGAAGAAGAGGAGGAATTCCTCTGCGTCAACCCGCAGGGCGGATTTTCTATGTACAACCCTCTGAGTTGGGTAAGTGGACAATTGTGCTTGCCCGTCCGTTTTATATTCCCATGATTAAATATGTAGTCTAACGACTTCAACGCAGGAACTGCATCAGGAAGTAAAGGATATAAACAGCCGTCCCCCACAGCCCGAGGATCCAGAACGGTCCCTTGATTCAGACTCCGAAGAGGATCCGGACATATCGGTGGAGCTGATCGACGGGGTGTTTCATCAGCTAAGCAAGGATAATACCTTGGTGGCCATTACGGCTGATTACCCAGGGTTAATTCCGGCCTCCCAGGTAACAGAGAGCGGAGTCTCATCCTCTTGAGAAGGAATCCATTCTCACGCATTTCAGTTTTCCTGACAACAACCGTGTTTTGCAGGGGAGGTTTCCGAGGCGGGAGGTCGAACCTGCGGCGGCTAGCCAATGAGGGGCCGCAGGGCCCCGTGGGGTAAAAAGGAATGTAGTCCGGACTGAGACACCGGCGCAAAGGTATAGCGCACCCTCTTTTTCTCTGGTGTTATTCCTTCAGGGCATATTAACGTTCGTGCCATCTTCAGGACGAAGAGACCCCGCCGGACTACATCCGGAGAGGTTGTCAATCGCGCCTCCACCAGCCAGGCTCCAACGCCTCGCCCGGAAGCGGAAACGAACACAAGGCGCGCACCGGACGCTCCTCCAACAAAGGATGCGGACAGGCTGTCTGCCACCAATTCCGAGGTGGAGAGTGCCATGAACCACAGGCATCGCCGGACAGTTCTTCGCGGCGCTTGTTTCTCCCAAGAGGCATTAGACGCCTTCAATTCGGGAGATGCGTACCTCCGTGCCGCTCAAAATGGTTTAGCCAGAGCCACGGAGCAATATGTAAAAGACATACGGGTAAGAAATTTTTTGGTAAATATATATATACCAGTAGCCCCCAAGACTTGAAACAGTTAGAGTAACTAATTTAAGGATCATTTGTTATGCAGGTTCTTACAGAGAAGAATACCGTACTGTCCCAGGAGCTGGAAGAGTGCAAAGCCCAACTGGAGGCCGCACTAGCCGCGGCAGGGGAGCCCAAAGAGACCCCCTCTGGTAAGATACACTTCGAAAGATTAGTATCTTGCGAAGTGCGGCGTGGGTGTAAATCTGACAAATCATATTGCAGATGGCGTCGGACTAGATCCGGAGAGGCAACAACTCTTGCACCGGCTAAAGGCCGGTGAGAGTATGTTGACAAGGGTGAGGCGGGAGAAGAATGATCTTCTGGATGCCAACACCAAGCTGGACATTGAACTTAAAGATGTTCGTGGCCAGCTGTCGGACTCTACTAAGGAGAATCAGCGGCTTCGACGCGGCATATTTAGTAAGTGCTTAAACGAATCTTTGAAAGAAAAGAGTTCGGCGAGGAAGTCGACTAACAGAGTAATGTCTGTAGGTATGCTAACGGGTCGTCCCGCAGAGGAGATGCCCGGTTCTACAGGTGACCTTCTTCCCAAGCTCTCGCAACTGCACGAGCGAGTTCGGCAGGCGATGCGAGGCGTTGCCCGAGCCTTATGGCCTTCCCACTCCATGCCCGAGGGCCTTGGAAAGCTTTCGGAGAAGCTTAAGGGAGCTCGGCGGCACTTCCGGTTGTGGAAGATATCGGCCTGCCGACAAGGCGCTAGGGAGGCCTGGGCCATGGTGAAGACGCGGTACACGAAGTCTGACCCAAACCACATGGCCGAGGTCGGACTTGTGGGGCCTGACGGGAAGGAGATCCCTGTAAGCTTAGTGTACGGCCAAGTAGAATTGGCCGCAAAGTATTCCCAGCAGGACTGTAAGTTAGACAGCCTGTTAGATGGTATTGAAGAGGAATACAATCAGTCAGAGTGACTATGTAATTTTTTAATTGACATGTGTAATGCCTTCTAGCCGGATTGTAGATCATTTGTCGTTGCCGACCTTTTCGCTTCAACCTCAGGACCTGACGGTCCGGAGTGTGTCCGAATACCCTACCGGTTATGTAAGAACCGGGGTATGCATGGAGACCAGGCGTAGGGGTCATTAGTGCTTTATCAGACAAGTGCCCAACTAGTTATGTTATATTACATGGTTAGTAAGAAACATCTTCCAGAGAGAATAGTTCCGTTAGGGGTTCCTTTCTCTGGGAGGCATGCCCTAAAGTGCATGTCCGGATTGCAAATGCAGGAAAATCATCTGGGGGCATATATATAAATAAGTAAAAAGGTCATCTTTTAGTTCACCGACCGAATATTCCCTTAAGAACGCTAGCTTTCGGCTTCACCCAGTCTGAGGTACACATCCGGCTGATCCGGCAGTAACAATCGCAGAGGTGCTCCCTTTACCACCTAGCCGAACAATCGGGAACGTAGGGGTAAGCACAGGAACCAGGCAACCCAGCTTGGCCAAAACTTAAGTCATATCGATGCATATAATGGTGAAGAAAAGGTACATGCGGAAGTTTGACACATGTGGTGGGCGTGAAGCCCGTATAAATAAGCTTCTGTTAAAGAAGCCCCTAGGTTTAATGAGCACGAGTAGCACGTCACTTGAGGAGCCTTTAAGGGCTATAAAAGAAAAAGGGGGAGGAGAGAAATGTAAGACAGAAAATGTAAAAAATGGACAAAGGAAGGAGACAAACACAGAGTCCGGCGCTAGGCATAGAATCTTCGGAGGCAGGCTGTGTTCCATGGGTTCGGCTCGAGTTGGTTATCCGACGCATCTCGCAGGCGGTAGGCTCCACCAGTCACGACTTGGTCGATTATGAAGGGACCTTCCCACTTGGGCTTCAGCTTGTCCTTTTTCTTGTCCGGCAGGCGTAGAACTAATTCGCCAATGTTGTAGTTTTTGGCCCGCACTTCTCTGCTTTGATATCTTTGAGCCTGCTGTTGATAGAATGCGGAACGGGCTTTTGCCACGTCGCGCTCCTCCTCTAAGGCATCCAAACTGTCCTGCCGATCGAGCTCGGCCTCCCTTTCTTCGTACATGCGCACTCGAGGTGAGTCATGAATTATGTCGCAGGGCAAGACTGCCTCTGCGCCGTACACCATAAAAAATGGTGTGTATCCGGTGGTGCGATTCGGCGTGGTCCGCAGCCCCCAGAGTACGGAGTCGAGCTCCTCTACCCAGTGTGTGTTAGATTCCTTGAGGGACCGCACTAATCTGGGTTTGATGCCGCTCATGATGAGACCATTTGCACGTTCGACCTGACCGTTAGTTTGTGGGTGATAGACGGAAGCATAATCGAGCTTGATGCCCATGTTTTTGCACCAGAGTTTTACCTCATCGGCCGTAAAGTTCATGTCGTTATCAGTGATGATGCTGTGGGGGACGCCATAACGGTGTACGACCCCGGATATAAAGTCTATCACAGGTCCGGATTTGGCCGTCTTAACAGGCTTGGCTTCTATCCATTTGGTGAACTTATCCACCATGACCAGTAAGTATTTTTTCTTGTGGGTTCCGCCTTTAAGGGGTCCCACCATGTCAAGCCCCCAGACCGCGAAAGGCCAAGTGATGGGGATAGTTTGGAGGGCGGTGGGTGGCATATGGCTTTGGTTTGCAAAAAGCTGGCAACCGGCGCATCATTGGACCAAGTCCTGAGCGTCCGCCCGAGCCGTCGGCCAATAAAAGCCTGTACGGAAAGCCTTGCTTACAAGGGACCGAGCTGCGGCGTGATGGCCACCGAGTCCGGCATGAATTTTAGCCAGCAGGTTCCGCCCTTCCTCTTCGAAGATGCACCTTTGAAGGACTCCGGTAGTGCTTTTCTTATAAAGTTCTCCCTCATGGACTTTATAGGCTTTAGATCGCCGCACTATACAGCGTGCCTCGTTTTGGTCCTCTGGGAGTTCCTACCTGGTAAGGTAGGCTAGGAATGGTTTTGTCCACGGGGCGATAACGGCCATTAGTACGTGGGCTGAGGTTGTGATTTCATTGCAGAGCCTCCGATTATGTCAGATTGTTCGGCGTCGGACAGTGCGGTTGGGTCCGGGCTAATATTGCCATGTTCCCCTTCCCATACTACGGATGGCTTGAACAGCCTTTCCAGGAAGATGGGGGGGGGGACCGCATCGCGTTTTGCGCCGATGCGTGCCAGGACGTCTGCCGCCTGATTGTTTTCTCAGGCTATATGGTGAAATTCGAGCCCCTCAAACCGAGCTGACATTTTGAGGACGGCGTTGCAGTAGGCTGCCATTTTTGGATCCTTGGCATCGAAGTCTCCACTTATTTGGGATATCGCGAGGTTCGAATCCCCGCGCACCTCTAGGCGTTGAATGCCCATGGATACTGCCATCCGGAGACCATGTAGAAGGGCCTCATATTCGGCTGCATTGTTGGAGTCCATGTACTGTACATAATCTGGAGTACATATTGAACTGTGTCTCCTGTGGGGGACATCAAAACGACGACGGCCCCTAGTCCGGCCAACATTTTGGAACCGTCGAAGTGCATGATCCAGTTTGAATATGTGCCGTACTCTTTAGGGAGTTCGGCCTCCGTCCATTCTGCGACGAAGTCGGCCAAAACTTGCGACTTGATAGCTCGCCGTGGCCTATAAGTTATGTCGAACGGGAGGAGCTCGATGGCCCATTTTGCAATCGGGCCCGTTGCGTCACGGTTGTTTATAATATCGTTGAGTGGTACTTCCGATGCTACTGTGATTGAACACTCTTGAAATTAGTGTCGTAGCTTTCGGGATGCCATGAATACCGCATATGCAATCTTTTGATAATGTGGGTACCGTGATTTGCATGGGGTGAGGACAGTGGACACATAGTAAACCGGCTTTTGAAGGGGGAATTTGTGTCCGTCCATTTCCCACTCGACGACGAGTACTGCGCTGACAACTTGATGGGTTGCTGCAATGTACAATAGCATTGGTTCGCCGATGTTTGGCACGGCCAGGACGGGGTTTGTTGCCAATATGGATTTTATTTCCTGGAGTCCGGCCGTGGCGGAATCCGTCCACTTGAAGTGTTCGGTGCGACGAAGGAGGCGATAGAGGGGTAGCGCCTTTTCTCCCAACCGGGAGATAAAGCGGCTTAGAGCTGCCACGCATCCGGTTAATTTTTGTATTTGTTTGAGGTCCTTTGGGATATCCAATTGTGACAAAGCTCGGATCTTGGCTGGATTTGCTTCGATTCCTCTACCGAATACAATGAAGCCCAAGAGCTTTCCGGCTGGAACGCCGAAAACGCATTTTTCCCGATTTAGCTTGATGTCATATGCTCGGAGGTTGTCAAATGTAAGCCTCAAGTCGTCTACTAGAGATTCGACATGTCTTGTTTTTACAACCACATCATCCACGTATGCCTCTATTGTTTTGCCGATCTGGTTTGCCAGACATGTCTGAACCATGCGTTGATATGTTGCGCCGGCGTTTTTGAGCCCGAAAGGCATTGTGTTGAAGCAGAATGGGCCGTATGGGGTGATGAATGCCGTTGCGGCTTGGTCTGACTCGGCCATCTTGATTTGATGGTAACCGGAGTATGTGTCGAGGAAGCACAACGAATCGTGTCCTGCAGTGGCGTCGATAATTTGATCGATGCGGGGGAGGGGGAAGGGATCCTTTGGGCAAGCCTTGTTAAGGTCTTTGAAGTCAACGCACAGGCGCCAGGATTTGTCCTTCTTTGGTACCATCACCAAGTTTGCTAGCCAGTCCGGATGTTTTATATCTCTGATGAATCCGGCCTCCAATAGTTTGGCTAGCTCCTCTCCCATTGCCTGTCTCTTGGGCTCAGAGAAACGCCGAAGGGCTTGTTTGACAGGTTTGAATCCTTTTAGGATATTTAAGCTGTGTTTGGCCAGCCTGCGTGGGATTCCTGGCATGTCTGAAGGGTGCCAGGCAAAAATGTCCCAGTTCTCCCATAGGAATTCTCGCAGTGCGGCGTCTACATCGGGGTTTAATCGTGCCCCGATGGAAGCTGTTTTATTGGGGTCCGTTGGATGGACCTGGAATTTGACTATTTCATCCGCTGGTTTAAAGGAGGTGGACTTGGATCTTTTATCGAGTATCACATCGTCCCTGTTTATCGTAGAGCGCAGCGTAGTCAGTTCCTTAGCCGCTAGGGCTTCGGACAGTGCCTCAAGGGCCAATGCGGAGTCTTGTTTTCGGCGCGGAGTGCTATGTCCGGATCACTAGCGAGAGTGATGATTTCGTTCGGCCCGGGCATCTTGAGCTTCATGTACCCGTAATGGGGTATTTCTTGGAAGATTGTAAACGATTCCCGCCCCAGCAGAGCATGGTATCCGCTACTGAACGGGGCCACTTGGAATGTGACCTCTTCGGACCTATAATTATCCGGCATGCCGAACACCACATCTAGTGTGATTTTTCCTGCACAGCGCACTTCCCGACTGGGGATTATTCCTCTAAAGGTTGTGCTGCTTCGCTCAATGCGGTTCCAGTCTATTTCCATTTTTTGAAGGGTTTCCTCATAAATGAGGTTCAATCCGCTGCCTCCGTCCATGAGTACCTTGGTGAGGCGAAAGCCGTCCACTATAGGACTGAGTACCAATGCGGCTGGTGCTCGAGCTGTTCGGATTTTAGGTTCATCACTGGCATTAAAAGTAATAGTAGTGTCACTCCATGGGTTTATTGTTGCTTCTTGATAGACTTCGGCGAGGCTGCGGAGTGTTCTTTCTCGCATATTATTTGATGCGAAAGTCTCGAAGACTGTTAAGACTGTAGTGGAGTCCCTGAGGTGGCTTTCTGGGGCCTCCGGGATTAGGAGATCTTCGCCCCTTTTGGCCACCTGCCGGAGTATCCAACATGCTCTAAGGCTATGAGTTGGTGTGGCGTCCTCTGTACTATGAATTTTACAGGGTCCATTAAGCCATCCCTCCAGTACGGTTCCATGCCCTGTAGAGGGTTTTGGTTTTTTAGTTTTTAACCCGGGTGTCTGATGATGATGCACCCTTTTATTTCGGACAAGGTTTCTATTCAGGGCCGGATTGTCCCAAAATTTAGTTTCGGTTTTCCGGGCACTTTCCATCGCACAGTACTTTTGCACTATGGACGCCAAGTCAGAGAAGCGTGTAATAACACGACGACCTGTGGCGTTGAGGATTCCCTTGTCCGTGCAATTATTGCAAAAGATTGAGATTGCGTCTTCCTCACGGCAGTCCTTTATCCTATTCATAACCAGGAGAAACCTTGCCCAGTAATGATGTACTATTTCTTCGGGCTTTTGCCTGATTTGGGATAGATCGCTTATGTTTGGGTGGGTGGGTGGAATTAAATCCAGAACTTCACCCAATCTAAGACTCAGAGGCCAAGGAGTTTCCGAACTCTGAAGTTTGGATTCTTGGATGTTGTCCAGTGAATCTAGCCGTTGCCTGATTCTAAGTTCAGGTCTTGAGTTACACCCTCCCCTTCGCGGGTATCCGGCTTGGAGGGATCGGGAATCCGGACGTAGCTAGTCCTTAAGATAGATGAAGAGTCGCCGCACTGTGCCTCTACCACGGCAACGTGATGGGTGACTTGGGGAGAATTAATTTCTCTTAGATCGGGTTTAAGCCCAACCTGGTCATAATCCGTAGTGACCCCCAAGGCGGCGATGCGATCCAAGAGCTCGTTTACGGAAGAGAGCTCCATTGGATCTAACTGCTCGACGAGTTCCGAGCTGACGTGAAGATTGCTTTTGATGACCCAAGAGGTCACCGTCGGCGCAACGGCCGAATAGGCGGTCATGAGAAAACCGCCTAGCCGGAGAGTTTGGCCGACAGCCAAGGCTCCCTTAGTAACGGCGCCGTCTTTAAAGACGGGAAGAGGCATCCTTCCTGATTGCGACGGCATAGAGGAACTCTCAATGAAAGCACTAATGTCAGTGTCAAAACCGGTGGATCTCGGGTAAGGGGTCCAGAACTGTGCGTCTAGGCCAGATGGTAACAGGAGGCAAGGAACACGATGTTTTACCCAGGTTCGGGCCCTCTTGATGGAGGTAAAACCCTATGTCCTGCTTGATTAATATTGATGATATGGGTAGTACAAGAGTAGATCTACCACGAGATCAAGGAGGCTAAACCCTAGAAGCTAGCCTATGGTATGATGGTTGTATGATGAAGTTGTCCTACGGACTAAAACCCTCCGGTTTATATAGACACTGGAGAGGGTTAGGGTTACACAAAGTCGGTTACAATGGTAGGAGATCTAAATATCCGCATCGCCAAGCTTGCCTTCCACGCCAAGGAAAGTCCCATCCGGACACGGGACGAAGTCTTCAATCTTGTATCTTCATAGTCCTGGAGTCCGGCTGAAGGTATAGTCCGGCTACCCGGACACCCCCTAATCCAGGACTCCCTCAGGAGTGTTTTAAAGGAGTTTTTCAAAGAAATACCTCGGTGAAGCTACTTACATATTGAGCATCGAGATCTATAGAGATAGATCAAGACGCTTGGTAAGTTTTTTTTTCAATGAGTACATACCTTGACAAGTTTTTGAAGTACTAGTTCAAAATGGAACAATCAAAGAAAGAGCTCTTGTCTGTGTTGCAAGGTGTGAAATTGAGTAAGACTCAAAGCCCGACCACGACAGAAGATAGAGAGAGAATGAAAGTCATTCCCTATGCCTCAACCATAGGTTCTAGAAAGTATGCCATGTTGTGTACCAGACCTATTGTATACTGTAACGCCCTCGATGCGGCTATATCTCCCACGTGTCGAAGCACGACTTAGAGGCATAACCGCATTGAAAGCAATGTCCCAAGTGAGGTAATCTTCACACAACCCATGTAATACATAAGGGAAAGAGATACATAGTTGGCTTACAATTGCCACTTCACACAATACATGAATAAAGCATTACAACATCCAAATACAATCGAGGTCCGACTACAGAACCAAAATAAAAGAAGAACCCCCAAATGGGACAAGGTCCCCGATCGACCCCAACTGGGCTCCACTATTGATCAACTAGAACGAAACAACACAAAGGACAAGATCTTCATCGAGCTCCTCATTGAGCTTAGTTGCGTCAACTGCACGGACTCATCGGCACCTGCAAACTGGTTTTGGAAGTATCTGTGAGTCACGGAGACTCAGCAATCTCACACCCGCGCGATCAAGACTATTTAAGCTTATAGGAAGGGTAAAAAGTATGAGGTGGAGCTGCAGCAAGCGACTAGCATATATGGTGGCTAACATACGCAAATGAGAGCGAGAAGAGAAGGCAATGCACGGTCGTGAAACTATGATCAAGAAGTGATCCTAGAATAACCTACGTCAAGCATAACTCCAACACCGTGTTCACTTCCCGGACTCCGCCAGAAAGAGACCATCACGGTAACACACGCGGTTGATGCATTTTAATTAAGGTCAACTTCAGGTTTTCTACAACCGGACATTAACAAATTCCCATCTGCCCATAACCGCGGGCACGGCTTTCGAAAGTTCAAATCCCTGCAGGGGTGTCCCAACTTAGCCCATGACAAGCTCTCACGGTCAACGAAGGATATTCCTTCTAGCGGGAAGACCCGACCAGACTCGGAATCCCGGTTACAAGACATTTCGACAAGGTAAAACTAAACCAGCAACACCGCCCGAATGTGCCGACAAATCCCGATAGGAGCTGCACATATCTCTTTCTCACGGCACACTCAGATTGTCTTAGGTACGGGTAGGCCAACCCAGAGTTGCCCCTGGTGGCCACCGGCAGCTGACAGGTTGGACCAACACTCAGAGGAGCACTGGCCCGGGGGGGTTAAAATAAAGATAACCCTTGAGTCTGCAGAACCCAAGGGAAAGAAAAGGCTAGGTGGCAAATGGTAAAACCAAGGTTGGGCATTGCTGGAGGAGTTTTACTCAAGGCGAACTGTCAAGGGGCTCCCATTATTACCCAACCGCGTAAGGAACGCAAACTCCGGGAACATAACACCGATATGAAGGAAACTATGGCGGCAAGAGTGGAAAAAAACACCAGGCATAAGGCCGAGCCTTCCACCCTTTACCAAGTATATAAATGCATTAATTAAATAAGAGATATTGTGATATCCCAACAAGTAAACATGTTCCAACAAGGAACAACATCTCCTTGTACCAACAAGGTACAAACTTCATCTTCACCTGCAACTAACAACTTTATAAGAGGGGTTGAGCAAAGCGGTAACATAGCCAATCAACGGTTTGCTAGGACAAGGTGGGTTAGAGGCTTGGTTCAACAATATAGAAGGCATGATAAGCAAGTGGTAGGTATCGCAGCATATGCATAGCAAAAGAGTGAGCAACTAGCAAGCAAAGATAGAAGTGATTTCGAGGGTATGGTCATCTTGCCTGAAATCCCGCAAGGAAGAAGAACGAGTCCATGAAGAAGACAAACGGACGTAGTCAAACGGGTCCTCACAAACGCGACGTTATCGGAACCAACCCGAAGAAGCAACATCGGAAAGAAGCACAAAACATAGTAAACAACCACCGCATAAACATGGCATGATGCGCAAACAAGTATGATGCATGTCCGGTTTAATGAGGCATGGCATGGCAAAGTGCACAAACAATCCTACAAATTAAGTGGAGCTCCATTATGCAACTCCGTTGCATAATGACGAAACACCACAACAATTATTTAGTCCGATCTTGTTTATGTACCCAACAATATTAAATGTTGTTAGCATGAAAAAAGGGTGAAGCAAAGTAAAACTACCTATCTAGTCAAGTTTAAATGAGGCCGGAAGCAACGAACAACAATTCCGGAAAAATCCTCATGTGCATATTTTGGTTATGGTACTGTTCTGCCCTAAACCAAATTTTATAGTTGTTAAACATGCAAGATGAGTGCACCATGTTAAACTAGGCATTTTTCTACCCCATTTACATATAAAGTTTATTCGAAACCGAGCTACAGTTATTTAATTATGATTTAAATCATTTTAACATGGCATAGGAGCAAATTAAAGCAAACATCATTTTAAACATCTCAAACATGCATGAAAGTTGGATATTATGAATCTAGACAAAATTCTAAACAAGTTTCATATATAAATCATTTTAAACCGATGCACGGTCATTAAGTTATTATATGCATGAAGTATAGGGACCTTTCTGCAAAAGGGTCGTCTCTGGAAAATTATGGAAAACCTCCTGAACTGAAAAAAAACATAACGGGCCGAATCTGCAGGCTGCCGGGGCGCTCACCCTGGGCTGAGGCCCGGTTCGAAGGGGAAGCAGGCCGAATCTTGGCGCTGGATGCGGCCCATGCGGCCTGCACGCCTGTCATCGTCCTTCTCCTCGATCCAGAGGGGGTCAAGGGAAAACAGGGGCGGCGCGATCTTCGGTAACCGGCAAGGCGAAGGCATGGCGTCATGCGGCGAGGCCAAGGACGGGTGGATCCGGGGTAGGGCGGCGTTCTCCGGCGGAAGGGGCGCAGGGGCTTGCGGCTCGGCGCGGGGCTCACCCATCCATGGCGGCGGCGTCCTGGAGGATTCCTGTAGAGAGAGGCGAGAG
Source organism: Triticum dicoccoides (assembly GCF_002162155.2). Taxonomy (NCBI): domain Eukaryota; kingdom Viridiplantae; phylum Streptophyta; class Magnoliopsida; order Poales; family Poaceae; genus Triticum; species Triticum dicoccoides. The sequence goes on along the minus strand of NC_041388.1, from coordinate 578,064,345 downwards.
GGAGTTGAGATGAGGGGACCGGAGGAAGGAGAGAACGGGAACCAGGGCGACACTCAACTGAGGCGGCGAGGGTGGAGATGCTCGGGGCGCGTCTCGAGCAGAGGAGGAAGAGGCGAGGACGAAGACCATGGTCCTGTTGCTGCTGCTCGCGGGATGGTGAAGGCGATGGAAAACGGGCACGAGGGCCTTGCTCCTTTGGGCGATGGATGGCAGAGGAAGATCTCCTCCCTTGGATCGTGCGCGCAAGGCAGAGCGCTCCGACTCGGTAGAGCGAAGGGTTCGAGGGAAGGATGGATTTTTGTTGGCTGGTCCGATGAAGAAACGAGGGGGATATTTTGGATTGGGGAGGATCCCGAGGTGGGAGATGCTAGCGGCGGTGGGATGGGACAAGGGTCCTAATTTTTAGGGTTTGTCCAAATAGACTAGGTGTGGAGTATATATATACCTCACAGACTAGGTTAGGGGCTACCTCGTCCCTACGATCGCAATCGGATGATCGCGGATAAAATAGTTAGGGAGCCCAAATAAGAAAACGATGACGTTTTGTAGACGTCTGGGGATGATCCGGACACAACGGTGGCGACAGTCCGGGTCGGGTCCGGGACAATTTCGGACGCGCACGTGAGGGGTTCGATGCACTGTGCAGAGAGGGTTTCGGACCATGCGGTCGCGTCGGACAACTCCGGAAGCGAAGAGGGGAAGGAGGATGGACTAGGTGGGCTGCAAGTGGGTTGTGAAAAATGTGTTGGACTGAGATGAGAGGGGAGGAGTGCAGCCCGGCAACTATTTCCGGAGACCGAAAACATCCGACTTTTAACCGGCTATATTGCCGCTATAGTTTAACGGTTGGGCTATCAAACGAACTCCAAATACGATGAAACTTGACAGGCGGTCTAGCTACACTAAAATAAGACCACACGTCAACTCTCATCTCATTCCGAGAACACTTACCGGCCACTTATAAAATACTATTTCGGACATGCCGCGGGCGCGTGCAAGTGTGGTTGGGCTCAGAATGGACAACGGACGGAATTGGGGGAACCCGGACGGATGCAGGTTTTGAAAACATGATGATGCAATGCACATGATGACATGATGAAATGCAACACGCAAGCAAATGACAAGGCCACAACAGCGAATAACTGGAAGACACCTGGCGCAACGGTCTCGGGGTGTTACATATACCCTGCCCTGAGTTTGGCAAGGGAGTATAATTTTTGATCTAGGAGTAGATCACTGGACAACGGTCAAAATTATCCTTAGAGGACTAAGGAGATATTTCTCGATTATGGAGGTGATAAAAAGTTCGTCGTAAAAAGTTACATCGATGCAAGCTTTGACACCGATCTGGATGACTCTAAGTCACAATCTGGATACATATTGAAAGTGGGAGAAATTAGCTAAAGTAGCTCCATGCAGAGCATTGTAGACATAGAAATTTGCAAAATAAATACGGATCTGAATCTGGCAGACCCGTTGACTAAACTTCTCTCACAAGCAAAACATGATCACACCTTAGTACTCTTTGTTGGAAATATGCCCTAGAGGCAATAATAAAAGTATTATTATTATATTTCCTTGTTCATGATAATTGTCTTTTATTCATGCTATAACTGTATTATCCGGAAATCGTAATACACGTGTGAATACATAGACCACAATATGTCCCTAGTGAGCCTCTAGTTGACTAGCTCGTTGTGATCAACAGATAGTCATGGTTTCCTGGCTATGGACATTGGATGTCGTTGATAACGGGATCACATCATTAGGAGAATGATGTGATGGACAAGACCCAATCCTAAGACTAGCACAAAAGATCGTGTAGTTCATTTGCTAGAGCTTTGCCAATGTCAAGTATCTCTTCCTTCGACCATGAGAGCGTGTAACTCCTGGATACCGTAGGAGTGCTTTGGGTGTATCAAACATCACAACGTAACTGGGTGACTATAAAGGTGCACTACAGGTATCTCCGAAAGTATCTATTGTTTTATGCGGATCGAGACTGGGATTTGTCACTCCGTGTAAACGGAGAGGTATCTCTGGGCCCACTCGGTAGGACATCATCATATGCGCAATGTGACCAAGGAGTTGATCACGGGATGATGTGTTACAGAACGAGTAAAGTGACTTGCCGGTAACGAGATTGAACAAGGTATTGGATACCGACGATCGAATCTCGGGCAAGTAACATACCGATAGACAAAGGGAATTGAATACGGGATTGATTAAGTCCTTGACATCGTGGTTCATCCGATGAGATCATCGTGGAACATGTGGGAGCCATCATGGGTATCCAGATCCCGCTATTGGTTATTGACCGGAGAACGTCTCGGTCATGTCTACATGTCTCCCGAACCCATAGGGTCTACACACTTAAGGTTCGATGACGCTAGGGTTATAAAGGAAGTTTGTATGTGGTTACCGAATGTTGTTCGGAGTCCCGGATGAGATCCCGGACGTCACGAGGAGTTCCGGAATGGTCCGGAGGTAAATATTTATATATGGGAAGTCCTATTTTGGCCACCGGAAAATGTTCGGGATTTTTCGATATTGTACCGGGAAGGTTCTAGAAGGTTCCGGAGTGGGGCCCACCTGCATGGGGGGACCCACATGGACGTGGGTAGTGGGGGCAAGGCCCCACACCCCTGGTCAAGGCGCACCAAGATCCCCCCTTAGAAGGAACAAGATCATATCCCGAAGGGATAAGATCAAGATCCCTAAAAAGGGGGATAACAATCGGTGGGGAAGGAAATAATGAGATTTCTTTCCTCCCACCTTGGCCAACGCCCCAATGGACTTGGAGGGCAAGAAACCAGCCCCTCCACCCCTATATATAGTGGGGAGGCGCATGGGAGCTATAGACGAAGTTCTGGCACAGCCCTACCTCTCTTCCTACTCCTCCTCTCCCATGGTGCTTGGCGAAGCCCTGCTGGATTGCCACGCTCCTCCACCACCACCACGCCGTTGTGCTGCTGTTGGATGGAGTCTTCCTCAACCTCTCCCTCTCTCCTTGCTGGATCAAGGCGTGGGAGACGTCACCGGGCTGTACGTGTGTTGAACGCGGAGGTGCCGTCCGTTCGGCACTAGGATCATCGGTGATTTGAATCACGACGAGTACGACTCCATCAACCCCGTTCACTTGAACGCTTCCGCTTAGCGATCTACAAGGGTATGTAGATGCATTCTCTTTCTACTCGTTGCTGGTCTCTCCATAGATAGATCTTGGTGACACGTAGGAAAATTTTGAATTTCTGCTACGTTCCCCAACAGTGGTATCAGAGCTAGGTCTATTGCGTAGATTCTTTGCACGAGTAGAACACAAAGTAGTTGTGGGCGTTGATGTTGTTCAATATGCTTACCGTTACTAGTCCAATCTTGTTTCGACGGTATTGTGGGATGAAGCGGCCCGGACCGACCTTACACGTACTCTTACGTGAGACAGGTTCCACCGATTGACATGCACTTGGTGCATAAGGTGGCTAGCGGGTGCCAGTCTCTCCCACTTTAGTCGGAACGGATTCGATGAAAAGGGTCCTTATGAAGGGTAAATAGCAATTGGCATATCACGTTGTGGATTTGCGTAGGTAAGAAACGGTCTTGCTAGAAACCCATAGCAGCCACGTAAAACATGCAAACAACAATTAGAGGACGTCTAACTTGTTTTTGCAGGGTATGCTTTGTGATGTGATATGGCCAACAAGAATGTGATGAATATATGTGATGTATGAGATTGATCATGTTCTTGTAATAGGAATCACGACTTGCATGTCGATGAGTATGACAACCGGCAGGAGCCATAGGAGTTATCTTTATTTATTGTATGACCTACGTGTCATTGAAGAACGCCATGTAAACTACTTTACTTTATTACTAAACGCGTTAGTCATAGAAGTAGAAGTAGTCGTTGGCGTGACAACTTCATGAAGACACGATGATGGAGATCATGATGATGGAGATCATGGTGTCATGCCGGTGACGATGATGATCATGGAGCCCCGAAGATGAAGATCAAAAGGAGCAAAATGATATTGGCCATATCATGTCACTATTTGATTGCATGTGATGTTTATCATGTTTATGCATCTTGTTTACTTAGGATGACGGTAGTAAATAAGATGATCCCTTACAAAATTTCAAGAAGTGTTCTCCCCTAACTGTGCACCGTTGCTACAGTTCGTCGCTTCTAAGCACCACGTGATGATCGGGTGTGATGGATTCTTACGTTCACATACAACGGGTGTAAGACAGTTTTACACAGCGAAAACACTTAGGGTTAACTTGACGAGCCTAGCATGTGCAGACATGGCCTCGGAACACGAAGACCGAAAGGTCGAGCATGAGTCGTATAGTAGATACGATCAACATGAAGATGTTCACCGATGATGACTAGTCCGTCTCACGTGATGATCGGACACGGCCTAGTTGACTCGGATCATGTGATCACTTAGATGACGAGAGGGATGTCTATCTAAGTGGGAGTTCATAAGATGAACTTAATTATCCTGAACATAGTCAAAAGACCTTTTGCAAATTATGTCGTAGCTCGCGCTTTAGTTCTACTGTTTTAGATATGTCCCTAGAGAAAATATAGTTGAAAGTTGATAGTAGCGATTATGCGAACAGTAGAAAGCTTATGTCCTTAATGCACTGCTCAGTGTGCTGAACCCCAAACGTCGTTTGTGGATGTTTCGAACATCGAACATACACGTTTTGATAACTACGTGATAATTCAGTTCAACGGTTTAGAGTTGAGGCACCAAAGACGTTTTCCAAACATCGCGGAACATATGAGATGTTTCGAGGGCTGAAATTGGGATTTCAGGCTCATGCCCACGTCAAGAGGTATAAGACCTCCGACGATTTTCTTAGCCTGCAGACTAAGGAGAAAAGCTCAATTGTTGTGAATCGAGTGGGAGTTGATCTTCCAGATGAAATAGTGATGGTTCTCCGAAGTCATTACCACCAAGCTGCTAGAGCTTCATGATGAACTATGATATATCAGGGACATATATGATGATCCTTGAGATATTCGCGATGTTTGACGCCACGAAAGTAGAAATCAAGAAGGAGCATCAATTGTTGATGGTTGGTGAAACCACTAGTTTCAAGAAGGGCAAGGGCAAGAAGGGATACTTCATGAAACGACAATTCAGCTGCTGCTCTAGTGAAGAAACCCAAGGTTGAACCCAAACCCGAGACTAAGTGCTTCTGTAATAAGGGGAACAACCACTGGAGCAGAATTACCCTAGATACTTGGTAGATGAGAAGGCTGGCAAAGTCGATATAAGTATATTGGATATACATTATGTTAATGTGTACTTTACTAGTACTCCTAGTAGCACCAGGGTATTAAGATACCGGTTCGGTTGCTAAGTGTTAGTAACTCAAAATAAAAGGCTACGGAATAAACGGAGACTAGCTAAAGGTGAGCTGACGATATATGTTGGAAGTGTTTCCAAGTTTGATGTGATCAAACATCACACGCTCCCTCTACCATCAAGATTAGTATTGAACCTGAATGGCTTATTGAATCTCGATCGTAGTGATACACATTTTCATTCCAAAAGATATAAGATAGTAATGATAGTACCACTTACTTGTGGCACTGCCATGTAAGTCATATTGGTGTAAAACGCATGAAGAAGCTCCATGTTGATGGATCTTTGGACTCACACGTTTTTGAAAAGTTTGAGACATGCGAACCATGTCTATTGGTGTATATGCATGAAGAAACTCCATGCGAATGGACCGTTTGAACTCACTTGATCTTGAATCACTTGAGACATGCAAATCATACCACATGGGCAAGATGACTGAAATCCTCGATTTCAGTAAGATGGAACAAGATAGCAACTTGTTGGAAGTAACACATTTTGATGTGTGCAGTCGAATGAGTGCTGAGGCATGCAGTGAATATCATTATGTTCTTACTTCACAGATGATTCGAGTAAATGTTGAGTATATTTACTTGATGAAACACAAGTCTGAATTATTGAATGGTTCAAGTAATTTCAGAGTGAAGTAGTAGATCATTGTGACAAGAGGATAAAATGTCTATGATATGATCATAGAGATGAATATCTGAGTTACGAGTTTTGGCACACAATTAAGACATTGTGGAAATTGTTTCGCAATTAATACCGCCTGGAACACCATAATGTGATGGTGTGTCCGAACATCATAGTTGCACCCTATTGGATATGGTGCGTACCATGATGTCTCTTATCGAATTACCACTATCGTTCATGGGTTAGGCATTAGAGACAACCACATTCACTTTAAATAGGGCACCACGTAATTCCGATGAGATGACACCGTATGAATTATGGTTTAGAGAAACCTAAGTTGTCGTTTCTTAAAAGTTTGGGGCTGCGACGCTTATATGAAAAAGTTTCAGGTTGATAAGCTCGAACCCAAAGTGGATAAAATGCATCTTCATAGGAAACCCAAAACAGTTGGGTATACCTCCTAATTCAGATCCAAAAGCAATATGGATTGTTTCTAGAATCGGGTCCTTTCTCGAGGAAAAGTTTCTCTCGAAAGAATTGAGTGGGAGGATGGTGGAGACTTGATGAGGTTATTGAACCGTCTCTTCAACTAGTGTGTGACAGGGCACAGGGAGTTGTTCCTATGGCGCCTACACCAATTGAAGTGGAAGCTTATGATATTGATCATGAAACTTCGGATCAAGTCACTCCCAAACCTCGTAGGATGACAAGGATGCGTACTACTTCAGAGTGGTACGTAATCCTGTCTTGAAGGTCACGTTGCTAGACAACAATGAACCTACGAGCTATGGAGAAGCGATGGTGGGCCCGGATTCCGATAAATGGCTTGAGGCCATAAAATCCGAGAGAGGATCCATGTATGAAAACAAAGTGTAGACTTTGGCAGAACGGCTCGATGGTCGTAAGGCTAATGAGTACAGATGGATTTCAAAAGGAAGACGGACAATGATGGTAAATGTCACAATTAAGAAAGCTCGACTTATCGTTAAGATGTTTTCCGACAAGTTCAAGGAGTTGACTACGATGAGATTTTCTCACTCGTAGCGATGCTAAGAGTCTGTTGGAATTATATTAGCGATTACTGCATTATTTATGAAATCTTGCAGATAGGATGTCAAAACATTGTTTTCTCGACGATTTTAATGAGGAAAGGTTGTATGTGATACAACCGGAAGGTTTTGTCAATCCCGAAAGATGCTAATAAGTATGCAAAGCTCCAGCAATCCTTCTAAGGACTGGAGTGAGCATCTCGGAGTTGGAATGTATGCTTTGATGATGATCAAAAATTTTTGGGTTTGTACAAAGTTTATGAGAAACTTGTATTTCCAAAGAAGTGAGTGGGAGCACTATAGAATTTCTGATGAGTATATGTTGTTGACATATTGTTGATCAGAAATGACGTAGAATTTCTGGAAAGCATATAGGGTTATTTTGAAAGTGTTTTTCAATGGAAAGCCTGGATTAAGCTACTTGAACATTGAGCATCAAGATCTATAAGGATAGATCAAAATGCTTAATAATACTTTCAAATGAGCACATACCTTGACATGATCTTGAAGGTGTTCAAGATGGACCAGTCAAAGAAGGAGTTCTTGCCTGAGTTGTAAGGTACGAAGTTAAGACTTAAAGCTCGACCACGGCAGAATAGAGAGAAAGGACGAAGGTCGTCCCCTATGCTTAAGACGTAGGCTCTTCAGTATGCTATGCTGTGTATCGCACCTGAAGTGTGCCTTGCCATGAGTCAGTCAAGGGGTACAAGAGTGATCCAAGAATGGCTCACAGGACAGCGGTCAAAGTTATCCTTAGTAACTAGTGGACTAAGGAATTTTCTCGATTATGGAGGTGGTAAAACAGTTCGTCGTAAAGGTTACGACGATGCAAGCTTGACACCTATCCGGATAGCTCTAAGTAGAGAGACCGGATACATATAATGGAGCAATAATTTAGAATAGCTCCAAGTAGAACAGTTGTTTGGAATAGCTCCAAATAGAGCGTGGTAGCTGCATCTAGGAGATGACATAGAGATTTGTAAAGCACACACGGATCTGAAAGGTTCAGACCCGTTGACTAAAACCTCTCTCACAAGCAACATGATCAAACATAAAACTCATTGAGTGTTAATCACATAGTGATGTGAACTAGACTACTGACTCTAGTAAACTCTTGGGTATTAGTCACATGGCGATGTGACCTGTGAGTGTTAATCACATGGCGATGTGAACTAGATTATTGACTCTAGTGCAAGTGGGAGACTGTTGGAAATATGCCCTAGAGGCAATAATAAAAGTATTATTATTATATTTCGTTGTTCATGATAATTGTCTTTTATTCATGCTATAACTGTATTATCCGGAAATCGTAATACACGTGTGAATACATAGACCACAATATGTCCCTAGTGAGCCTCTAGTTGACTAGCTCGTTGTGATCAACAGATAGTCATGGTTTCCTGGCTATGGACATTGGATGTCGTTGATAACGGGATCACATCATTAGGAGAATGATGTGATGGACAAGACCCAATCCTAAGACTAGCACAAAAGATCGTGTAGTTCATTTGCTAGAGCTTTGCTAATGTCAAGTATCTCTTCCTTTGACCATGAGATCGTGTAACTCCTGGATACCGTAGGAGTGCTTTGGGTGTATCAAACGTCACAACGTAACTGGGTGACTATAAAGGTGCACTACAGGTATCTCCGAAAGTATCTATTGTTTTATGCGGATCGAGACTGGGATTTGTCACTCCGTGTAAATGGAGAGGTATCTCTGGGCCCACTCGGTAGGACATCATCATATGCGCAATGTGACCAAGGAGTTGATCACGGGATGATGTGTTACGGAACGAGTAAAGTGACTTGCCGGTAACGAGATTGAACAAGGTATTGGATACCGACGATCGAATCTCGGGCAAGTAACATACCGATAGACAAAGGGAATTGAATACGGGATTGATTAAGTCCTTGACATCGTGGTTCATCCGATGAGATCATCGTGGAACATGTGGGAGCCATCATGGGTATCCAGATCCCGCTGTTGGTTATTGACCGGAGAACGTCTCGGTCATGTCTACATGTCTCCCGAACCCGTAGGGTCTACACACTTAAGGTTCGATGATGCTAGGGTTATAAAGGAAGTTTGTATGTGGTTACTGAATGTTGTTCGGAGTCCTGGATGAGATCCCGGACGTCACGAGGAGTTCCGGAATGGTCCGGAGGTAAAGATTTATATATGGGAAGTCCTATTTTGGCCACCGGAAAATGTTCGGGATTTTTCGGTATTGTACCGGGAAGGTTCTAGAAGGTTCCGGAGTGGGGCCCACCTGCATGGGGGGACCCACATGGACATGGGTAGTGGGGGCAAGGCCCCACACCCCTGGTCAAGGCGCACCAAGATCCCCCCTTAGAAGGAATAAGATCATATCCCGAAGGGATAAGATCAAGATCCCTAAAAAGGGGGGATAACAATCGGTGGGGAAGGAAATAATGAGATTTCTTTCCTCCCACCTTGGCCAACGCCCCAATGGACTTGGAGGGCAAGAAACCAGCCCCTCCACCCCTATATATAGTGGGGAGGCGCATGGGAGCTATAGACGAAGTTCTGGCACAGCCCTACCTCTCTTCCTACTCCTCCTCTCCCATGGTGCTTGGCGAAGCCCTGCTGGATTGCCACGCTCCTCCACCACCACCACGCCGTTGTGCTGCTGTTGGATGGAGTCTTCCTCAACCTCTCCCTCTCTCCTTGCTGGATCAAGGCGTGGGAGACGTCACCGGGCTGTACGTGTGTTGAACGCGGAGGTGCCGTCCGTTCGGCACTAGGATCATCGGTGATTTGAATCACGACGAGTACGACTCCATCAACCTCGTTCACTTGAACGCTTCCGCTTAGCGATCTACAAGGGTATGTAGATGCATTCTCTTTCTACTCGTTGCTGGTCTCTCCATAGATAGATCTTGGTGACACGTAGGAAAATTTTGAATTTCTGCTACGTTCCCCAAAACTCTTTGGGTGTTAATCACATGGTGATGTGAACTAAGATTACTGACTCTAGTAAATCCTTTGAGTGTTGGTCACATGGCGATGTGAACTATGGGTGTTAATCACATGGTGATGTGAACTATTGGTGTTAAATCACATGGCGTTGTGAACTAGATTATTGACTCTAGTGCAAGTGGGAGACTGAAGGAAATATGCCCTAGAGGCAATAATAAAGTTATTATTTATTTCCTTATTTCATGATAAATGTTTATTATTCATGATAGAATTGTATTAACCGGAAACTTAGTACATGTGTGAATACATAGACAAAATAAAGGGTCCCTAGTATGCCTCTACTTGACTAGCTCGTTTATCAAAGATGGTTATGTTTCCTAACCATAGACATGTGTTGTCATTTTATGAACGGGATCACATCATTAGGAGAATGATGTGATGGACAAGACCCATTCATTAGCTTAGCATTATGATCGTTACAGTTTCATCGCTGCTGCTTTCTTCATGAATTATACATATTCCTCAGACTATGAGATTATGCAACTCCCGAATACCGGAGGAACACCTTGTGTGCTATCAAACGTCACAACGTAACTGGGTGATTATAAAGATGCTCTATAGGTGTCTTCGATGGTGTTTGTTGAGTTGGCATAGATCGAGATTAGGTTTTGTCACTCCGTGTATCGGAGAGGTATCTCTGGGCCCTCTCAGTAGTGCACATCACTATAAGCCTTGCAAGCATTGTGACTAATGAGTTAGTTGCGGGATAATGCATTACAAAACAAGTAAAGAGACTTGCTGGTAACGAGATTGAACCAGGTATTGAGATACCGACGATCGAATCTCGGGCAAGTAACATACCGATGACAAATGGAACAACGTATGTTGTTATGCGGTTTGACCGATAAAGATATTCATAGAATATGTAGGAACCAATATGAGCATCCAGGTTGATTTGATGACGAAAGTTTGTTCGTAGTCCCGAATGAGACCGGGGACATGACGAGGAGTCTCAAAATGGTCGAAACGTAAAGATCAATATATTGGAAGGCTATATTCGGACATCGGAAAGGTTTCGAGTGATTCGTGTATTTTTCGGAGTACCGGAGAGTTACGGGAATTTGTATTGGGCCTTTATGGGCCATAAGGGAAAGGAGAGAAAGGCCTCAAGGGTGGTCGCGCCCCTTCCCCATGGACTGGTCCGAATTGGGCTAGAGAAAGGGGGCGTCCCCCTTCCTTCCTTCTCCTTCTCCCTTCCCTTTTTCCTATTCCACGTGGGAGTTGGAATCCTACTAGGACTAGGGAGTCCTAGTAGGACTCCACACTTTGGGCGCGCCCTATGAGGGCCGGCCTCCTCCTACCTCCATCCTTTATATACGTGGTCAGGGGGCACCCCATAGACACACAAGTTGATCATTGATTTCTTAGCCGTGTGCGGTGCCTCCCTCCACCATAATCCACCTCGGTTATATCGTAGCGGTACTTAGGCGCAGCCCTGTTCCGGTAGCATCATCAACACCGTCATCACGTCGTCGTGCTGACGAAGCTCTCCCTCGAAACTCCGCTGGATCGTGAGTTCGTGGGACATCACCGAGCTGAACGTGTGCACATCACGGAGGTGCCGTACTTTCGGTACTAGATCGGTCGATTGTGAAGACGTACGACTACATCAACCGCGTTGTCATAACGCTTCCGATTAGTCTACGAGGGTACGTAGATGAAACTCTCCCCTCTTGTTATCATGCATCACCATGATCTTGCGTGTGCGTATGAATTTTTTAAAATTACTACGTTCCCCAACATATATTGCGTTGGGATGTGTACAAAATACATACAAGTATCGAGAGTTTCTAATGTGTCTATCTATGAGCCCGACTCCGGGCTTATATAACACACTGGGGTTTATTCTAAAAGAAACACACTGGGGTTCCTAAGGTTACAGATCCTAATTGGCTATGTAGGTGGAGGTAGAGTCCTCCATGACTTGGTCTCGCTTGTCTTGTAAGTCAAGTCTTCCGAATTCTTCGCGTAATCCGCCACTGGCCGTCTAATGTGGCCAAGGATGGAACCAACCTAGTGGTCCTTAGCCTGGCCCTCGAGGCCAGGAATTGACGTGGTGAGAGATCCCTCGACCAAGACACGATCAAATGGAGCACAGACAAATAAAGTTTTCATGGGCATGTCCACAAACCCTGTTTGCACACATTCGCACACGTACCAAGGGCACACTAATCTAGTTCATGAAGATGTTTTTTTACCAAACACGCAAAATATCTAACTACTTCCTGTTGTATTTTCTTTAGCCAAGGGAAGTTTCTCTGAGTTGAGTTCAAGAAGATGGAAGCACGTGCATAAAAAATGAGTTTTTCAGCGAACCAATCTATGCTTGGATAGTTAAGAGGAGAGTTATATCCCAAGCCCACCAAAGTTCAAGTCATAGATTGACACTGTACCGGTTCAGAAGGTGTTTTTTTTGCATGGGTCTTTTGAAAGTGCTCATAGGGGCAGGATGTACATGTATGTATTCATGGTGGTGAGTATATACGTCTGCTATGTTAAAGAAAAACCTTTCTTCTCCGAAAAAAAACCCTTTCCGTTGGCTTTTGTCTTTTGGAACTGTTCCTAGCCAGCTGGCCTCCTGACTGAATCAGCCGGCGGGGGCACAGCTGCAGAGCAGCCACCAGGCGGGTGGGCCCCGATGATAAACCGTCAGGGCTCTGGACGGACGACACTGACCGATCATCAAAGAGGAGTTCCGGCCCATATACGATGGCTCATTTGGGCTGGAATCTCTGGCAGGCGACCGAACCAGGTCCAACAATCCAGGGCCCGGGCTCCCCTCAAGAGCAGTAAACAATTCCGGTCCGCGCCGCGGCCCGCGACACAGAATACGCCTCCGCAGCCAGCTCACGCACTCCCTTCTCTACATTAGCCCTGGCGTATCCAGCGGGGCCAAACCCTCTCTCTCTCTCACTCGCTCCGCCCGGCCGCCCGACTTTGACCGCCTCCTCGTCTCCGCTCCCACGCCCGCGGGAGAGAGGCGACCGGCGGCGGCGCGCGAGGAGGGCCTACCCATCCCACCCACCACCCCGCCGGCCAAGATGTTCGGCCGCGCCCCCAAGAAGAGCGACAACACCAAGTACTACGAGGTGCTCGGGGTGCCCAAGAACGCCGCCCAGGACGACCTCAAGAAGGCCTACCGCAAGGCCGCCATCAAGAACCACCCCGACAAGGGCGGAGACCCCGAGAAGGTCCGATCCCCCCCTCCTCCCCTGCGATCATCGCGTCTTAGCTGCTACTTTTTCGGTCCGTTCGGGCGCGATCTGGTGTGATCTGATCTGCTATGGCAAGGTAGAACTAGATAGATCGGGCGCGGGAAGTTCGTTCGGTGCAGGGAGTCAATTCGCGTAGGGGCAATCTGTGATGTGGCCGAGCTGCGAATTTTGTGTGGGTTGATGACGATCTGCTTCTGCTGGGGTTTGTAGCTCCCGTTGCGTCTTCGAGGATTTGCAGTGGCGATTCGCAGAAGGAAAAGAAGAGGATTTGCTGTGGCTAGTCAAGGAGTGCTTGCCCTGTTTGTTGTGGTTTGATGTGAAGTGGTCATGATCGCGATCTTTGGGTGACGGCTATTGCTTTCTGGAGTGCTGGCTACTGATACGTATAGTAAAGTTTCCCTCGGCGTAAATTTGGCTAGATTCGGGGAACAGAAGTACAGTTGTTTGCATCTTTTTGCAGGGCAGTTATTTTGCATCTTCATTGTTAATTAAGACTTAGTAGCTTAAAAAATGCTCCTGGTTGGATAGTACTCATTTGGTGATTCATCTGTGGATAATGCATATTTCTGGTCGTCTTTTATAGTTCGTTATAAGGCGGACAACCGTTTTGTTAGTGTCATGGGAAGACATCTGATGCTTCTTGCTCTGATGTCGCCACGAGTAATACATGAGAATGTCACCTCACGCACCACAATTCCACCACCCCTCGACAGTGACTGTTCCCAGTTGTTACTTGTTATATAGGAGTCCATCAATAGGGCAGCATGTGGGACATGCAACATTCCCATATCATGGAAGCCCATCTTTTAGCTAGCTTATCACATGGGGTGGTTATACATTCCATTGGTCATGCACGATGTCCCTGCTGATAATTGTGTATGGAAGTGTCAAATCCCATGCTGTTGACAGAAAATGATATCCGTCCAGTCTGTATTTCATACGAAGGATCATTCGCCTTATCTGTTTTTGGACTTTTATGAAGCTTATCATATGACATCTATGTGGAACTTATGGTTTTCTACAGCACCCCCATTTTTGCTCTGATGCAGATTCCCTTACTAAAAGTGGCCAGTTTGTTAGGACAATGTTCTATTGGTTAAATGCTGTGATCTATCAGGGTAATTTATCTGTTGGACAGTTCTTAGATCTGTATGATGTCTGTTTATTTATTATGCTTCTTGCTTATCTGTGATATATTGGGTGATTGATCTGCTTGACAACTGTAATCTCTTTATTCTGTTACTTTGCTGTGGTGGAGTGGTACAGAATTTGCTTTTTTGTCTTGCTTATGTTGTGTAATATGATATTTCTTGCTTTGATGTAAATTTAACAAAATTTACTCTTTAAACTGTGAAAAAAGTTATTGGATGTGATGGGATTCTGCCTGGGAAGGGTTCAAATGTATCTAGTTTGCGCAAATATACCATTGTCGTTTTTCTGTACTGTTGTTTTTGCTCTCATGCCAATATTATCTGCTGATTTACCATGATCTGCAGAATGGAAGGCTTATTTCAAATGTATGTGTTGTTTAAATTTTATTTCAGTTCAAGGAGCTGGCACAAGCCTATGAGGTTTTGAGTGACCCTGAGAAGCGTGAGATCTATGATCAGTATGGCGAAGATGCTCTCAAGGAGGGAATGGGTGGAGGAGGAGGTGGTGGAGTTGATCCATTTGACATCTTCTCATCATTTTTCGGGCCCTCTTTTGGAGGTATTGTTTGAAGGCAACCTATTTTTCTGTTTGACCATCAAACTCTGTTATATAGTGCATGCCGTCTTGATGCAATAAATAAATTGCATATGTATATTTTGTGCACAGGTGGTGGTGGTGGCAGCAGCAGGGGCAGAAGGCAAAGGAGGGGAGAGGATGTTGTCCATCCACTTAAAGCTTCTCTAGAAGATCTTTACAATGGTACTTCGAAGAAGCTCTCTCTTTCCCGCAGCGTCCTCTGCTCCAAGTGCAAGGGGTAAGTCTAGTTTGTTCCTTCCCAGTTGACCATGTGTTTTCTGTAGTGCTGGTCTTGAACATAGTTCCTTGTTTATTTCAGCAAGGGCTCCAAGTCTGGTGCTTCCATGAGGTGCCCAGGTTGCCAGGGTTCAGGCATGAAAGTGACTATTCGTCAGCTGGGGCCTTCCATGATACAGCAGATGCAGCAGGCCTGCAATGATTGCAAGGGCACCGGGGAGAGTATTAATGACAAGGATCGCTGCCCAGGCTGCAAGGGTGAGAAGGTTCTTCAGGAGAAGAAAGTTCTGGAGGTTCACGTTGAGAAGGGGATGCAACACAACCAGAAGATCACCTTCCCTGGTGAAGCTGATGAGGCGGTACGCTTGTTCAGTCTATGATATTCTTTATTACTCTTTATTGTGTAGCTTTGCTTCGATGTCCACAAACTAACAGTGTGTTTTGTTTTCAGCCTGACACTGTTACTGGAGACATTGTATTTGTCGTCCAGCAGAAGGAACACCCGAAGTTCAAGCGAAAGGGCGATGATCTCTTCTATGAGCATACCATATCTCTCACTGAAGCTCTTTGTGGGTTCCAACTCGTCCTGACCCATCTGGACAACAGGCAGCTGCTCATTAAATCAAACCCTGGTGAAATTGTCAAGCCTGGTATGGCCTCATAGATCTCAGCGACCAATGTGTATGTTCATGCAAAAAATGTAGTTGATGATAATCTTTGGTTTCAAAATCTGAGCAGATTCATTCAAGGCAATCAGCGACGAGGGAATGCCGATGTACCAGAGGCCGTTCATGAAGGGCAAGCTCTACATTCATTTCACAGTGGAATTCCCCGACTCGCTGGCACCGGATCAGTGCAAGGCTCTCGAGGCTGTGCTTCCACCAAAGCCTGCATCCAAGCTGACCGACATGGAGCTTGACGAATGCGAGGAGACGACGATGCATGATGTCAACATGGAGGAGGAGATGCGCAGGAAAGCCCATGCTGCTGCTCAGGAGGCGTACGACGAGGACGACGAGATGCCTGGAGGCGGTGCCCAAAGAGTGCAGTGCGCACAACAGTAAGCTAGGGTTGGGCAAGCTTTTTGGGGACCCAAGATCAAGATGCCTGCCTGCTCTCTGGGGTTTTGGTGGTGTTATCGATGAAGCTGATTTTTGCCCGTTTGGCGCCGGGGCTGTATCCATCCATGTCTTTTGAAAAATGCTACGTGGCTACTCTTAATGTAGTGTGATACTCGTATAAAAGCAATCTGTTTGTGAAAACTAACGAACGCTGTCTGAATACGTTGTCTAAGCAGAACCGTGGACAATTTTGCAAAGCATGTTTGTGGTTTTTGATCAGGTTTTTAATCAGGCTGGCATCATGATCATCACCATGCACATTATGATCTATTTCCATTATTGTCGACCTAAGCACAATTCCATTATATTGGAATAACATACTACGTAGAAGAAAACAGGAGTAGCAGTTGAAAGGAGTTTATTACTGCAGAGATTGCAGGGCGAGAGGCACCGTGCTGTGCTAGGCCTGCTGGACCGAGACCCAGATCTTGACGCCGAGGGAGCAGTAGTTGCCGATGGTGCAGACGTAGTATTTGACGCCGGCGAAGTCGAGGTGGAACACGGCGGGGCTGCTCTTCAAGGTGTCCGAGTATTGGTCCACCCACGAGCAGGCCTTGTACTCCCAGCCCCCCACCTCCACCACGTCGTACATCCCCGCGTCGAACCTGAACACTGCACGCACGCACGCATTCTCGTCAGAGAACAGACACCAACTGCACTCGTGCTCTGTAGCGCTCGCGCTTGAGAGGAACGGTGATGGGTGGCTCACCGAGGTTGTCGCCGACGAAGATCGTCGTGTTGCCCGCCCAGTTGCGGTAGTAGTCGCTGCTTGTGGGGATGGACCAGAGCGAGCCCCCGACGACGTGGTCCGTCGCCGTCGTCGGCACCGCGAGGATGACGCAGCCGGCCAGCAGCGCCGCGAGCAGGGACGGGATCGCCGTCGCCATCGCCAACGGTGATCCGCCGGAGGGACACGGAACGGGAGACGAGCGAAGGAACGAGCAACTGCTCTCTCCCTCTGCAACTGCGACAGCAACAGCGGGCGTTATGCTCTCCTCTCCAGTGAGCCCACGGAAAAAGAAACCGAAACGCAGCTCATGGGCCTTAGAGGCAGACCGAAAGAGGCCCACCCATTCGGGGGCGACTCGCAGCGCGGCCCAGCAAGCAGCCAGGCCCGCCCCCTCGTATATATAAGTGCCACCACGCTGCTCCCATCCCTAGCCCTTTCGCTCGCCCGCCCGCCCCCGCCGCCGCCGCCGCCTCCTTCCGCAGGAGCTCCCTCCTCGCAGGCGAGATGGTACGTCCGACCTCCTCTGCTCTCCTCTTCCTCCATGGCTGCTGCTTCGGTCCGCCCGCAGCGTCTGGCTTCCGTGCGCCTCCGCCGCGGTGGCCGTCGCCTAGGTTTTCGATTTGTTTCATAGCTTGTGACCCGGGGCTTTAGGGTTTAGCACCTCCTAGTCAGATCTGCGGTGTGCTTGCTCTGTGTCGCGGAGTAATCGTCCTCGCAGCTCGTAGAATCTGCTAGATCTGGATTTCTGCTGCTTCATAAGAATTTGTTGCTCGCGAATCATGCCGTAGTAGTATTGCCTGCGCTAATCGTTTAACAACTGATGCGAGAAGAAGTTCCCATTTCTTAGACCAGATTCATCATTGTGGTGGATTGACGAGGGATGACTGTTGGTGTGGTTTTGTTTCTGCTCGCACAGTAGACTCGGGGTTCATTTAGGAATTACCAGTTGTGATTATTCCTAACTTGGGATGCTCCATGAGGTTTCTCGTCATTTAATGGAACTATGAACCACTTAAAATCTTGTCTTCAATGTTTTGTTTGTGCCGCGTGAGTGATTACTAGGATTTCCTGGGTAGCACTGATGTTCCAAACCTAGGTGTACTCATGTGCTTCTGTTTGATATGTCTTGTAGGTGTACATCAAGAACCAGAAGACAAGGGCGTACTCCAAGCGTTTCCAAGTCAAGTTCAAGAGAAGGCGCCGTAAGTCTTCAACACCTGCCGCTCCATGAATCTGCTACTTGTCATCTAACAGCGATTCTGATAGTGTGATTTTCCTTTTCCCCTTGTTTTCTCAGAGGGCAAGACTGACTACAGGGCCAGGCTGAGGCTCACAAACCAGGACAAGAACAAGTACAACACTCCTAAGTACCGTTTTGTTGTGCGATTTGTATCCTTCAAAGTTTCTTCATTATAATTTGTGCACTTGTGAATCATCTATATGCTTCTGCTTATTATTACCATGGAGATATTTTGTATCGCTTAACAATAGTACTTTAGACCAACAAGGATGTCACTGCACAAATTGTTTATGCTACCATTGCTGGTGATATTGTGATGGCCGCTGCCTACTCCCATGAGTTGCCTCGCTATGGTCTTGAAGTTGGCCTCACCAACTATGCTGCAGGTTGATTTTAGCTACTGAATGAATGCGCAAATGCATGCTGTGATCTTATGCATGCCTCTTTTCTAATCTAATTTTCTGAACGCATGGTGTAGCTTACTGCACTGGTCTGCTTTTGGCTCGTCGTGTGCTTAAGAACCGTGATCTTGATGAGGAGTATGAAGGCAATGTTGAGGTATAATCTGGCTTCAACATTATTTTCAGTCTAATATCCTGATTTGCTGCTTCTGATGAACACAACTATTATATGTCTGTGCTCAGGCCACTGGTGAGGACTTCTCTGTTGAGCCTTCTGATGAGAGGAGGCCTTTCCGTGCGCTCTTGGATGTTGGTCTTATCAGGACCACCACTGGAAACCGTGTGTTTGGTGCCCTTAAGGTATGCTATGTTATTACTGTACAATTTTATAATTGCAGACAGGCACTCATTGTCACAAGCCTTTGACATGAAACTATTGGCAAATCATGATTGTCCGTTCTACTTTAGCTCCTTTGATCTTGGGAGTTTAATTGCATGATTGCTCTGTAACTTGTTTATAGCTGTTCTGCTCTACTGTGTCAAATTTCTATAGCAACTATTTATGTTATTTGACCTAGGGAAAAATCATTGTTATTGCCGTTTGTTCTCATCTTTTATTTGCATTGGATGTGATATGTTGCTCCTTATTCTGCTGCACTTCAGAACTTATTTTGTTTTTCGAATTCACTGGTTGTATCCCTTTAGAGCTTTTTTGCTGCTGGTGTAATTATTTTTGGTCCTGCAGGGAGCTTTGGATGGTGGCCTTGACATTCCCCACAGTGATAAGAGATTTGCTGGTTTCAAAAAGGACGAGAAGTCTCTGGATGCTGAGATTCACCGCAAGTACATCTTTGGAGGGCATGTTGCTGACTACATGAGGGTGAGTTGGCAGCCATTGCTCTCTTGATTCTGTATTACTTGACCCTTGTTCATGCTGTTGTATCTAGAGCAGTGAAAAGACCCTAGTTCCTCTTTCATCTCTTACTGAACTTTTGCCTCTCTTATTTCAGTCGCTAGCAGATGAGGAACCAGAGAAATTCCAAACTCACTTCAGTGAGTACATCAAGAGGGGAATCTCCGCTGATGACATGGAAGCAGTTTACAAGAAGGTTCATGCCGCCATCCGTGCTGATCCCACCATGGCCAAGTCAACCAAGGCGCCTCCCAAGACTCACAAGAGGTATAGTCGGCAAGCTCTTTATCATACTGTCTTGAGTACATTTACTCTCGACTTCATTGTGAGCTGCTTTCTGAACATCGTCTTTCTGATGCAGGTACAACCCCAAGAAGCTGACCTATGAGCAGAGGAAGGCCAGCCTCGTCGAAAGGCTCAACGCCCTCAACAACTCTGCCGGTGCCGCCGATGATGACGAGGAGGACGACGAGTGAAGAGCGTTCTTGTCCACCCCAGTGTAGTATTGCAACGTGCGTTTTTGTTGAAGTCTGGCACCCTGCCCAACGGGCCTGTTCCTTTGAGTTTTGGTTATGTCGCTTGAGTTATAGATTGTGTTATCTGGATTATGTGCCGTGCTGGCATTTGGATCTTAATCTTAATCCTTTAGTCTGGCACCCTTTCTTTATTTTTTGTGGCTGTTCCATGCTGGTTGGCCTTAGGTTGACATGACCTTCGTTGAGGTCTTTTCAGCTTATTACTAACCATACTAAGTTTATGATTTTAATGTTGCTGCGAAGTCATTTCTTCTTTCGCAGACAGATTTTGATCGTAAGCAAATGCTAGCCACAAACTTCTATTGTAAATAAAGTTGCATAATTACCAATACAACTTTGCTCCAGCTTTTACGAGTTGGCCGCTGCAAGAAGGAAATTTGCCCACCAGAGCACTAGCCGAGTTAAGTGAGACGGGAAAGAACAGATTTTAGGCCTCCTTTGGTTTGGAGGAATTTCATAGGAGTTCTAGAGGATAGGATTCTTAGGATTTTTTTCTTTAGAGCCCTTTGGTTCATAGAAATAGATTCCTATTCCTACATAGAATTAGTTTTTATCCTTCACATTTTATAGGAAAATAAAAATAAGCCTACATTTAATGGAAAAATTTCTTTGGTGTCAACCAAATGACATTTTATTTCCTATTCCTATTCATAGAATTTAAGATACATTCTCATTTCCTACAAAATTCCTATTTCTATGATTATCCTATCCTAGAACCAAAAAAGGCCTTAAGCTGGAGCAAAGAAGATGTTACTGTCGTGCCCTGCCGTTCGTTCGATCGATCAGTCCAGGAAGAAAGACATAAGCTCCACCGTGGCGCTCAATCTCGAGGTGGCTGAGGTAAGCGCCGTGGCGGTGATCATCGTCGCCGTCGCCGTCGCCGCCTCAGCGCGCGCTCCGCGAGGCGACGCTGGAGGCGGGCGAGGCAGCGCTGCTGCGTGTTCTGCCTGTCGGAGTACGCCAAGGCGCTTTATGCATGTGGTGCGGGCGCTTCTTCCACCCCGCGTGTGACGCCGTCCGGTGGATCCGGGCGTGCCCGCTCTGCCGAGGCGCGCTCTGGCCGCCCGGGCCGCCGCCATCGCCATAGAAGAGCAACTCAAACGGGGGCGACCGAACGGACACATGCTTTGTCGCTTTTTTGTTTGTTTGGGCCGGCCAGGCGAACACACGTGTCAACATTATCAAATGGAACGGCTTGACCGCCTAACGGGAGGTGGACTCAAATATGTCGGCATGAAAAAACAGCTCACAATAATAAACATAATTAAACATAAGTGGCCGGTCAACCGCCGGCCAAAGTCTACATAAACCTAATTAAACATTAATTAAAGTCTGCGCCCGCACGCTGCCATCCTGCACGTTGTCCTAGACATCACCGGCCTTGCCCTTGCCCTTGTCGTCGACGTCACCATGGCCAGTGAGGTCGATGAAGACGGGAGCAGGGCGAGCCCACCCGAACGCCGCCTGGTGGGCCTTCGAGTGTCAACATTACCATGGCAGCCTCCTTCGGCGTCTGCTGGGGCGACGGCATTGCGGCTAGCCGCGCGCGCTCCTCCTCCTCAAGCCACATCGCCTCCGTGTCACGTTGCAGCAATTGCTCGTAACATATCTGCCGCTCGCCGTCGGCCTCCTCCTGGGCGAGCCAGTGCGCCTTCGAGTGCTCAAGGTGGGCCACCTCCTCCTCTCGCGTCGCGGCGTAGTGGACATGAGGCGTGCTCACCTACTCGCGGTACAGGCCGGTCCACGTGTAGGCCTCCTCCGGCCAAGTGGGTGGAGGCGGGGAGCGCTTCCGCGTCGGTTCCGTCTCCGGCTTGGACTCGACGGGAGGTGGCGGTGGCGGTGGCGGGACGACGAGCGGGGTGTGGACGGAGTCCTCCGCCGCCGACAGAGCAAGGGCTTGCTCCAGCCCATCCCAGTGCGCGTCGTCCTCGAGCCGGCTAGCCTCCAGCGCGTGCTGCAGGGCCTCCTCAAGGGCGGCTTGGTACTCCGCCGCCGACAGAGCAAGGGCTTGCTCCAGCCCATCCCAGTGCGCGTCGTCCTCGAGCCGGCTAGCCTCCAACGCGTGTTGCAGGGCCTCCT